>NW_009722187.1:103137-151036 GCF_000703405.1 Apaloderma vittatum | reverse complement strand
AACTTTTCTTCTTATTCTTCACCACAGTGGCAGTGTTTAGCTCTAGGTGGGCTTTGGCCTTTCTAATTTTCTCCCTGCACAGCTTCACTTCTTGTCTGTAATCCTCATAGTTTGCTTGCCCCCTCTTCCATAGACCATAAATTCTCCTTTTGTTCCTAAGTTCCAGCCAAAACTCTCTGTTCAGTCAGGTTGGTCTCCTTGCCTGTTGGTTCGTAACTTAGGTATAGTCAGTTCCTGCACCTTTAAAATTAATTCCTTAAAGTATGCCCAGCCTTCCTGGGCTTCCATGCCCTCCAGAACAACTTCCCAAGGAGCTCTCTTAACCATGGACCGGAAGAGACCAAAGTCAGCCCTCCAGAAGTCCAAGGTCCTCTAGTTTGTGCTTAGTTAAGAAAAAGTGAATGCTACTGATAGCTCTGTTTGGCAATATTGATCTTGAAAGAAGAATTTCTCCTTTAACTTTAGTCAAGTTGCCGGTCAGCATCTCCCATACCTTCTTGTATAGGGCTGCTAAATGATTTATATTATTTGTTATTTAGCATAACAGCAAGCCTCTCTGAAACTCATCATCTACAGTTTAGTGCAGCTTTTAAAAATTATGTGTGTCCTGAGGGACTTGGGCCCAAACACGTCTTTTTAACTGTATCAGTACTTCAGCTGTATGATACTTATGTAGCATACTGGGGGTCATACATCATGTATTAATACAGACAAGGAGACTGTCATTGAACAAATCTCCCATATGTTACTCAGCCACCTAAAAACACTGATTGTGTATAACAATAATAGGTACAGAAATTTCAGCACCAAGAATTGTGCAAGGCAATATAAATTTCTCTGCAGGTGAAATCGTCTAGATAAATGCAGTGTCAGTTCAGAAACAGTATCATTTTTAATTCCTACAAAATGAAACACTGGCTAGCTCAAGGACTTGACTGCTGTATGCAGTGAATGCAATTGAAAAACATACAGCTTCAAAGAAGGGGTTTGGATTTGCACCAAATACTGAAAATCTTGACACTAAGGTCTTCTAAATGGATGTTGAGTGTTTTCAGTGCTATTTCATATTATGATACTGTTGAGGAGGATCTGTAGCCACCTATTTGATTGTGAATTATTATTTATTAAAAAATATTATTTATTAAAAATTCTTTAAAAATTTTAGATTGTTAGGTCATTTACTGTCCTTTCTAGTTTGTTGCAGCAATTACAATATATTTTACATCACTCTGGAGATTTCCTTCAGAGAGCAAATCATATTTCTCTGCATTCTATTGGCACATATAAGAAATACAACAGAAGAAACTGCCTGAGTCATAAACCACCAACTGTTCAAGACTGGCTCAGGGAAGCACCAGAATAAATGCTAATTGATAGGGGAAAGCAGCTTCCAACCAGAGGAATTCACAATCTGTAATGTTGTCCTGGACTACAATTAAAGCTAGCCCATATAGTTCAAATTTTGAATATCAGATACTTACTCTAATCCATCTGGAAATGACGGACCAGGAATTTATAATCTCTGTATTATTTCAGAAATTATTCTACAAATAAGAAATATCTTCAGAAATAGCAGAGAATTCTGACATATGGGAGGAGCCAGCATCTTGATTTGACTTGAAGTTATGTGGCCACCTTGATGGCTTGATGCTGAGCTCATTAAAATGCCTTATTCTAACCTGGATTCTATGACTTTCATTTGGTTCCAAGCGGACCAACCTGTCTTGCACCTGTACATAGAATTTCGCATCAACTTTACCTTATTTAACTCTTCTCTTAAGGACAGAACAAAATGTCAATAACATTACAAAAAGCAGTATGTATGTGTATATATATGTGTGTGCATATATATATATGTGTGCATATGTATGTGTATGTATATGTATATACATGAAAGTGCATGTGCAAATATTTTATATATATATAAACAGAAAATGCGGAATTCAATTCTGGAATACGAAAACAAATTTTTATAACTTTATAATATAATTTCAACCCTTTTCAAGATTCTTATTAGTCCATAACAGCGAGCTAGTAGTTTTGTTTGCACTAAGCAGGATGAAAATCATGAGATACTTAATCTCTTCTAGCACTAAAGTGGATCATTAATACTAATTGGCATTCTTTAAAGGAGATGGTATCTGTGCTGCTAGGTGCTGCAACAGGCTAAGAACTAAATAGCTTTGGTTTTGCCAACAGTTAGCAATCTGCAGGGTAAGGTGCTGTTTATGGACTCTTCAAGAATTACAAAGATAGGCAGATGTGAAGGAGCACTCATGAGACACAGATTGTATACAGGGTATTCATAATACAGTTACAGAGTATCTCGCATCCGAGATCATTCTGTGATACACTATGGATTTCCAATGCCATATCCATATTTTAGCATGTTTTAGATACATTTTCTCAGCTTCATTTTTCAGTCATGACTTTTAGTGATGACTGGGTGTTAGGGACGGGAGACAGCTCTGTCACTAAAAAGGCAAAAGTAGGGATTAAATTCAAAGCAATTAACTGAAGACAGACAGATAGAAAGCACTGAAGAGGGTTTGGATGGGCTGGGGAAGTTGTGAAAGGAGCCAGGCAGCAAGCCTCAGAGGCTGTACAGAATCTGTCTGTAGGAAATACTGGATGATACCATCTGTCTCCTACGTTCTTTGCTTCTTACTCCCTGCGGTTCCCTTTAACACAACCTGTGTGGATGAGTGAGGCAGTGTGAAGAGCATGCTGTAATACATGTGTGATTTCTGGTGTTTGGAAGACGGCCTCCTGACACGTATAGTTAGCAGGCAACTTCAGGAGCTTTCTTCCCTTCTTCCACTCTGCACGGATCTAAACCAGTCTTTCATGAAGGGCAAAAGCATATCTAGAGCCATAATAGTTACTGGATGAAAATTGGAATTACGAAAAGGCTCGTGTATCCTGATGGAAATGTTTGTACTTTTTAATGTTTTAGCTTGCAAACTGTACTGCTAGTCTTTCTTTTGCATGTGAGAAAGACTGTTAACAAATACTAGAGTAATATTTAGAGAAACTATTGTGATCATCTTGCCACTAATGAGTTTTGGATTTGTTGCACTGATACAACCTGCGTATGTGAAAAATGGCTGCATTGAAGTTATCCATCATTCTTAACAAGTAGACATCATTATACTTACTTACATAGGATATTTTTATTTACAGCTATTCACATAACAAAAAAGGCATAGTAAGAAGCCTTATTTCAGAATGGTGGTCTACTGAGATTTTTGGGAGTGGATTTTCTTCCCCTCATCACCAGGAATTCACTGTGCAGTCTCAGGAAAACTGCAGTTACATGACTTAAGTCTGTAGAATGAGCAATTCTAGCTTTAATTTAGTTGTAAGATTTAACTGAAGTCTATTTATTAAAATTTCTAAAACTTTATAATTTTCCTTATGTTTTCAAGGAGCACCTGATAAGACAAGCTAAAAACTCTGAATTACCAGATCATATGAATAATAGGCTATTTCAGTTGAAAGGGCAGTAAAACACTAATTCGATTCTCTATAGGTAAAATAGAAACATTGCTCTAATAATCTTCATAGCAATAAAGAACACTTTAGCTGCTAAATTCACATGGAGTATTTAGTAGATCTGGATGAATAATGAATTCCTCATCTGCATTGCTGAACTGGAAAAAGAAGGAAAATCTTGAGTGAACTAGAACAACACAGTTGTGTGTTTGTTTGTGGTTTTGTTTGTTCTCCCCTCCTCCTTCTCAGTTCAGGAAAACCTAACCTTTATGGTCATCTGGAAACTCTTTTTCCCCATTCAAACAAAAAAGTTTGGGGGTGATTTATTCAAAATTTTTTTTAAAAGATTTCAGTTAAAAATTATCAAAATCAAATATATCATTGATGGAAGTCTATGAAAGTAGTTATTGGTTCCTCCTCAAAATTCTTTTTTTAATGTGAATATAGATTTTCTTACAGATGATAATAGTAATTGTCTCCTGGATGTTCATTGACTTTTAACTTCAATTTTCACTACAGTCCCAAGATTCTGTGAAACGCCACAGTTGCGTGCACTTAAATTTTGGAGAGTGTAAGAACCTCAGGGTGTAGGCCAATCTTTTACTTCTGTTTGTTTCTTCCTATGCATGTCTGTGATATTGCATAAATAATTAAGAATGCACATAATCATCTTCACGCTTTTCCTTTCTTTATCCACACCCTCTGGAGACCCATTTGTTGAAATGTAATTAACAGCTAGCTAATTTTGGCAGAAATTTTTAATTTTTAATTGTGAATGATGGTAACGCAGGATCCAGGGAGCAGTTTTGCTTGCAAACTCCCTTAGAGCAGGATAGGTTGTAAAGTGGAATTTTACTGGTTGCTTTTAAGAATAAGGCCAAGTGAATATAAAGTATGTTGAAAGTAGGACTGCTTGAGAATTTTGAGTGCTAAGGACTTATGAATTTTTAACCAAGAAACTGCATACAATACAAGATATTCAACAAATAAAAATGGTTTCCTTTCTCGTGTTCAAAGTTTTCTGTTGAAAATATGCCACACAGTATCCTCTGAGGACAGACTGAAGACATAATAAAGCAAATGTCCCTTTAGGCTTAATTATGCTGATATCCTTGTTTTAGTCAACTTCACAGTTCTCTTCCAAGGTTCTGGTTGTTTCACTTAACAATTCCACTATCGTATAGTAGGCATGACTACATGCCCACTGCAACAAGCAAAGGCGATCTGGCTGTCATTTTTCACCCACTCCCCTTGTGCTTCTTTTGTGGAATCTTTGTGTCTGTCGTGATAAGACTGTAGGCAGTGCAGATGTTATGTTGAATGGTCACTAAACTGCAAAATATTGCTTCTTTTCACAGATCTGACCACACTGACACAGCTCTATTTTACGAGATTAAGGCCCCAGCTTTACACCACTGCAGTTATATTTAAAGTCCTGTATGTATTTCAAATTTATTTAGAATGAATTTTTTAGGAATGTTCTTCAGTTATGCTCAGACTCAAATTGGCAAAATTACAGAGTGATCAGAGTATTAATAATAAGCACCTACTCTATGTGTACTGTTAGGTATTGCTAAATAATAATAGCTAAATAGTTTTTAGATATTTATGTAGTATCACACTGAAAACAGCATGTGTTCTCTCACTAGCTCTTTTGTATTCATTTGAACATAATTATCAGATTACTTTCTGTATAATATTCTCAGGGTACAGCCCCATCAGTATCTTACTCCGTTGCCACTGTGACAGCTATTATAATGTTAGAATTACATTTGAGCTCATCAGCAAAAAAGGATTGCTGTTACTCCTTTCCAAAGAGATGGTGAGCTGGAAAAGAACCCTTGAGAGAGATAGTTTCCATTTGACTAAATCAGTGATCTCTATAAACTAGTGAAATCTGTGCATCGTGTCTGCTAAATCTGATGTTACAAAAACTACTTATTATGGCAACAAGTAATAGTATTCTTACATAGATGGTAATGGTGTAAAAACTGCTCCCCTATTGTTGTGCATCATGGGTTTCTTTACCACAGTAGCGTAGGAAAGCACTATTGAGTTATTACGCAGCAAAGGTAACACATGCATAATCTGTTTCATAAATTACCATGGAAGAGACATCTTTTATGCCTAACTATGAAAAATATACCTCTCCTAGTGAGAAATGACATTTTTTTCAAGTGTAACATGGCACTCCAAAGCTCTGACATTCAGGTGACATAAAACCCCAGGATTTAGTCATTTCAAAGTAATCCTAGCCAAAGTATGCGAATGCCAACTTGGAAATTATTTGTATTGACCATTATTAAGAACAATTCTGTGTGTCTGGCCTTCTGTGATATTTCTAGATCTTGCAATTATATCTTTGGTTTTAGGTTGCTATGGCTGCCATAGATTTCTGTGACATGAAAATGTACAGAAAACACTAGCTGTTTCACAGATGAGTAGGAAACAGTTTGTGTGTAGCACAAGTAGGTGTTTACTTAAACCAATGATTGTCAGGAAAAATAGATGCAAAGAACATTTTATTCACTTATTTAACTAAGATACTACAGAAAGGAAAAGGAAAATTTAATTGTAAAGATTACCAAATCTTAAATGTTTAGTCTCACTAACTGCTATGGTTTATGTGTCTTCTTTGTATAGGAGACATCTGTGCTGTACAAAAAAATGTAGTGTCAGAAATATTGCATACAGGGTGAAATTAGGATCATGGACAATGTTATTAGCAGAACGGAAATTACCAGCTCTTGCAGTCACTTCTGGAAAGACAGGCTATCTATTTCCAATTAAATAATTCTTCTTTTAATTTTCATCTGGTATAGATTTTGGGGATGTGATCTAGAATCTTGCTTTGCAGCACCACAGGTAACTTTAAGTATTTATTGATAGTCCTTATCTCTTCCATGCCCTGTGCCAGGCCAGGCCTATCCAGAAGATGAATCCTTGGCAGGGCAGAGAAGCTGTGGAGCTGGGAAGCCCTCCGTACTCTCTATGTAGGTACCTATGTGCAGCCCCACTCTGTGACTTTGGCTGTGACGTGACCCGATAGACATCATGGGACATGAGTGCCTGGTGGAAGATCAGTCAGGGCTGCTTTTATCAGAGTTCAACTGAATACTTTATTTTGCATTCAATCTTGGAGCCATAAATTATTACATTAAAGCTCTCCTCTTTTCTAGGGCATCCCTCAGTGTTGCCCCTTTCTCTTCTGCATGTGAGTGGTGGTAGTGTCTGACTCTAGAAATTTTCTAGTGTAGATATAACTCTTTGTGGAATTCACCTGCTTTTTCTTCCCCCCACTCTCGGCCCTTTCCATTTCCAAAGAAAGAAAATGTGCTCTGAGAAGCTGTTGATTCAAGTGTCATACACCTCAAAGGTTGGATGTGCATTATACTTAAAGCCCTGAAAACAGAAATGAAAAACTGGTGATGTTGCATATGTGTGAAGATTAATTCAGATTCTCCTTAACTCATAAGGCCTCAGAATAGTCATTGCAGATATAGACAGCAGATCTAAACAATCTACTGCTAGTCACTTAATTCAGACTGAAGAGGTTTTATGACAAGCAAAAAATCCAAACATGATAACCAACATCCTCTCCTCAGCTTCTTCCTTTGGCTTAGCGTCTGCATTGTTGTACCCTTCTGTCGGCCCTGGACTGTGTTAGCAATCAGATTGAGTCTGAGTGCAGCTGAGAACCACTGGTTTAAACCCAATATCACTGTCAGGGCAAACTGACCAGTTACCTTTAGCACAAATGTGCCTAAACCTACCGAAATCTTTCTCCAGTGTGGAGCTGAACACAAGTGAATCTTTATATAAATATATTTGTACAGTTTACTGTTAAGCTTTATGCTAGTTCTCAGGGTTGCACACAACAAACAGCATGCAGACATGATAACATTTGGCAATAGAGACCGGGGCCTCTCTGAATGAAATATTTTTTAACTTTGGGAGATATTGTAAAACTTAATCGTTTGGCAATTATGAAGTGCTTTATGTTCTTCAGGTGAAACATGCTATATAAGTGTGAATTAGTATTATTGATGAGCTTAACCTGCAAGTCTGAATGCAAATGAGAACTTTTCAAGAAAATAAATATCCATTATTCATCATGAAGGATGATGAAAAAATTAAATACCTTCCACAGAAGGCAGCAAAATAAAAAAGTTAGGTTGTGAGCCGAATCAAGCACAGTGGTTGAGTCAATCCAAATCTATTGTTACTGTAACACAGATGTGGACCGAAACAGTAGGAAAACCCCCTGTGCAGTGGGACAGAGAGCAGCACAGCAACTCATGTCAAGGTGCATTCATGTCTCTGTTGCCTCTTTTCTTAGTGGTGCTCTTAGAGCAGGTATGTTGAAGGGAGGGATTAAAAAGTGACAGCCTGCAGCAGGGGAAGGATGAGACTTAAGTGAAGTGGGACACAGGGAAGATGTATACATAACTTGGAACCCTTTTTAAAGGTCTCTTACTGAATGACTGGTTTCATAGGATTGCCAAATACAAAACCCTTATGCTTGCAGCTGGGCAATGCATTTTGGACTTTCATAAGCACAAAGTTATCAGCTCTGTATCATCTTTGCTGGATTGTTAGGAGTGCAAACGTTCTTCCTAGAGTCTGAAAGACATTTGAAGACATTTTGTCTGCTTGGAAGACTATAGAAAGCCTAAAGCTGGGTCCTGTGAAACAAATATGTGTTAGCTACAGTTTCATATGTTGGTTTAATTTGTTTTGCATCCTTTTTATGTCTCTTTAATATTAAAACCCAGTATGCAAAGGGCCTGTTTATAAAGAGACTACTGATCTTCAATTATAAGGATAAGTTGTGATGGTGGGTTTTTTTGCTTGGTTGCTTTTTTTGTTGTTTGTAAGTTTGTTTTAAAAGCCATCCATTCATCTATTTCATGTCTGTTTGCATTTTTTTCCCATTTACGTTCTCTTACTGAGTTAGTAGTTTCTTGAGAATTATTAGGATAGAGTGTTCAATTGAATGTCATATTATTTCTTGTACTGCATCAAGTTCTAAAATTCAAAAATTGTGGCTTTCCGAAAGAGTTTGTAATCTAGATGTATGCAAGAACTGACAAGAGATTTAAAAACACTAGTATGAGGAGGAGAAGATCAGCATAGAAAGAGCATGGCTGTCCACAGGAGAGAGCAGATTTCTCGTTTGCCTTAGCCATAGCAGTTTACAAGCACTACAAGTGGAGTGAATGAACAGATTGGCAGTAAAGTAGATGTTAGAAAGGCAAATCCATGAAGATTATAAATTGCTTATATATCATTTGGGTGAGATTCATCTTAATATGGGTGCATATTGCAAGCAAGACATATGCGCATCTAAGAAAGTCACCCTAGGCAGTCCATGTAATCAGTGGTGTAATGCATATGATGAGAAGTTAAAGTCTATTTTAAGATGGATTAGGATTGAGACCTTGATGCCTTTTTATTGCATAGATCACAATCAGTATAAGGGAGCCTGTGATCACAAACTTGGATACAGGTACCTACACAGCAGGCTTCAAAAGTTAAATATATTCCCCTAATAAGGCCCTGTCTTTGGCTACTCTCTGTGAGAAGATTGGTAACTATCTAAGATACATAACAGAAAAACTGTACTCCCTTCTTCCCTGATTGTGACATCTCCTCAAAACCAATATAACTGAATCTGCAGTAAATCATGGAGTGAAATTCCAAATTTTCTGCAGCAGGCTTATGCCATGGTACTGTCAAATGTCCAGATTCTGGTGTAAGCCACTGGAGAAATTAAACACATGCACGACTTCAAATGTGTTGGCAATAAAGCTAAAGCCAGTCTGTTGCTAGCTAACTTGGTGCACTTAGTTTTAAACCAGAACTCAGAATCTTTCTGGATTCAGGGATATAGATGGAGCCCAGGTATCTACTCTACATCTGATCCAAGTGTACTGCAACTATAATGACCCACTTATTCAGTGCCTCTAATACAGTAATCTATGTTTCTTATCATAAATCAGAAATACCGAAGTCTACATTTAAATACAATAAAGCTTCTGCTAGAAACTTTGCAATTCACGAAGCCCTGACATAGTAAAGTATGCCAGAACCATTTCCTCTCATTTATTTAAAAAAGAAAAAAAAAAAGGTACTATTCATTTTTTTTTGCCTTTTTTTTTTTTTTCTTCCCCTTAGGAAATTCTTTTCTAACCTTTGTGGTTTGGGCTTTTTATGCCATATAGTTACACTGTATACCTTTCAGAGGAAACATCTTTTGGCAAGAGGTCTGTATTTTGACAGCATCAGGAGTACTAAAAGCAAAACTAAAATGAACCAGGGCTCCAAGAACACCACTTTAAACAGAAAGAAGTCCCTTGAGTCTTACAGAATTTGATACAAGTAAGAAACTTTAAAAATGAGGCTACTTAAGTCATGCTGCTGAGTTAGACTCCGTACTGAGGATCCAAAAGAGAAAATTGGTTTGGGGATATTGCACATGAAAGAATGAAATCATTCTTAACTGAGAAATTTTCTCCCTCAAAGGAAAAAAATGAAAGCAAGTTAAAAAACACCAACAACTTATGAATGGAAACATTATACAACTATTCTTTAATAACTGTGTCTGTTTATGCAGGACTGTTTGAAGTGTATGAATCATACACAAATCAGCTAGCATCCAGGCTGCTTTCCTGTTAGAATCATCCTCTTTAAAGTGGTGTGTCTTTCAGCATGGAAATATTATCCTTTTTTGAAATACTTCTACCCTCAACTGCCAGCTGATCTAACCAAATGGCTCTCTGAACTGATGAGTATTTGCTTATACGCTGCCAATACACAAATGTATAGGACAGGACCATGGTTCTCCATTCCCAGGTGCTGAACTTGGGAATAATTAGCACTTCGCTCAACAACTCTGTTTTCTCACATTAGAGTTAAACTTTCAGTTGATCCTAAACCTAGATGAAAGGAGGATGACTCGCAACATACTCATATCTCAGCATTCCGCCTTACGATGAAAGGCTGAGGCTGGGAGCTTCACTTCCCATGAGATCTCTGTGCATTTAGGGATTTCTTGAGCTCTCTGAATGGTAGAAAAGAATTTATGTTTTGAAAAGCCATCTTTCAAAGGTAATCTGGGTTCTGCTTCCTCTAACTTAACAGGATATCTCTTGGTCTTGCTGGAGAAAAACAATCGATTTCAATGCTTGCAAAGGTTAAAATAGCCTCTACTCAGATAAAGTAAAAGTCCTGTCACTCTGTGTTGAAATGACTTAGTCACATACATAAAATTGATTATGATTAAAATGAGAAGGAAGGACAAAAAGTATAAATGCTCACATTTAAAATCCTGTAGATTTGTATATTTGCAATTTGTATTAGTATCTATATAAATCTTCTGTAAAACCAAAATATAGGAAGGTAAGAGGTTAATATTAAGAAGGTATCATGTGAGGATGACTTGTTTTATGTTTCTGAACTCATGACATCACAGAATTTATAAGTAGTACAATTTTCCCTTTAAAAGATAACAGTTTTCTTTTGCATCTGAATGTATACAGTTACTTTGGAAATACGACCTTGTAGAGTATCATAATTTTGTTTTTCATTATTCCATACTTGTGACAATCGTATACCCTATTGTAAAAAGAAAAAGACCAGAATGAAAGAGGCCTACTTGTTCACCTGCTCATGTAAGTCTTGTTTTGAGGTTAGGATAGTCTGGCATTTGTGTCATGTGCAAAAAAACCAAGTTGTATTTGCAAATTCTGTCCTGTTGCAGAACTAATCTCTCATACTTCTCCCATCATTCTTTTACTGTTTCTTCTCAATGATTTTTCAACAACAACATTCATCTAACATAGTAGAGATGGGATGGTCTCAATTTTTCCTCTCATTATCCAAGTAGAAGTTTCTCTCCCACTGCATAGGTTTTGAGGTCATGCATGCTTCTCTGTTACAAGATACTGAACTCACAAGACTCACAAGCAGGAGGACAGCTGAGTTACATGGATCTCTCAGTGTTACCATTTGCGCACACAAACACACACACACACACACATATATATAATATATACACATCAATGTATGGAAGCACAATAGTAAGGATTTTTATATGTGAAACTAATTTTAATTGTGTGTATGCTGCAATGATCAGTTTGTATATCTGCTTCCTTCATCCCAGATATTTTTTGTTTGTTTTTAAATTTGTAGAATTGTATTCTATTCTAGTTGATATCAATGCGACTCAGACATACTGAAACCTTGGATGAGGGAAAAGACACAATGAATCTCCTACAAAACCAATTTCAACTCACTGGATTCTGAGTATTTTCCATGTAAAGGACTCTCAGTTAATGACATAACTAAGAATTTCTATTCCAAGTCTTTAATTGACATCACAAAATTCAACCCATCAGTAGGAATCTAGGCTTTATTTGATGCTTTCTTTCTTTTACATACTACCTACTATTTCCTTTTAAATAAGGTGTTTATCTGAGAGTAGAGAATATTATTCACCTGTACCTCTGCAATCCTTTTTACTCTCTCACTCTTTTTGCATTCAAGGTCTGACTACGTTTAGCTAATATAGACTTGTATCCTTCACTTTCCCAACTCTCTTCAGTATCTTTAAATTGCTAATGTATGCTTTCAGATGCATTAGTATTTAGTTAGGAAGAACAACTCCTTGTTGTTATTGTTCTGTATTCCCCGTTCTGTTTCTATCTTACTTCCCATTTTTCCTCATTGCCATTTTGCAAGCAGTGTGATTGTTAACAGGAGTATTGAAGGTGATCTGGTTATGACCCATTTTAAACTAAGGGGAAACTGTGTGTGGGAAATTGATGTAAACCACCAGCCAAGCCATGATCCAAGGATGCTGTGAGAGTGGGTGGTATGAGGTAGCAAGCAAAGAGCTTAAGGTATATTATCAGAGCCTGCAAAGTCAGTGCTGCGCAAATAAAACATTTCTGAAAGACTGAAGTGTACTTCTAACCTTCACCCTTTGGCAAAAGACATTCTAGCTCTCTTCTAATTATTCAGCGAATGGCTTTATTTGGCAAAGTGCAAAACATTAATCTTTCTTGACAGATCCTTCACACACTTGAATCATGTCCCCGGGTGTACTGTATTCTTAATTTGGTCAAAATTTCATTGCAGCAAGCAGATCTGTGGCATGTGACATTCTTGCCTCTCTTCTCTCTCCACTAATTTCCCACTCCCCCTTCAATTTCCTCAGTGCATTCCACACGTAGAAAATGGAAAAGGTGGAAAAGTTTGAAACTTGATAAAAAGGAACTAGAGAGAAAGATATGTGGCCAGCGATTCCATTTGAAGGCTACTCAATTATAAATTCAGAAGATATTCACCATCACAGGGCAAATGCTGATGAACTCATTTGGTATTCATGAGAATGCCAATATCTGCCCATTGGTACAAGTTTCATTGAAATTCAGATGCACACCTAGGAACATTCAAGAATTACATTAAATACTGCAAGCAGCCAACTCTTCTTAAGTTAATTAGTAGCATATTTTTTGAGGGCAGATTCTCATCTGTTATAAATCATTAACAGTCAATGAAGTTATACAGAAGATTTTGCCAATTGCTTGTATTAAGGTCTTGGCACATGTTGGAAAAAGGGCCTCCATTACATATAGAATTACTGCTTCAAGGGAAAAGAGGACATAAGGTAGAAGGGGAATTGGTATGGTTGTGGCTGCTGGAGAGTGAAGTTCATTAGAAAAGTGAAGCAGAGCTCGAGTTACCACTCCATGTCTTTTATTTGTAAGGACAAGGTCCACAAAAGTAGTTAAATTGAGATAGTTTACTAGGTTCATAGTTCTGCCACTGCAGCACACCACTCTGAGTACTGTAGGCACTGAAAACTGTTTGAGATAGGCTGGAACTCTGGGTACAGAGAAAAGGCACAATGTGAACCTTTTGTGTCCTAGCAGGAATTTTTTAGAACTTTAAACCATGGGCTTCTGCATTACTTATGGGAACTAAATTGATAAACCATCTTGGAATATTTTCTCAGTTGCTTGAGAAATTTAATTTTTGTGCCTATTTTCTATCAGTAATACCCCTGTTATCCACCTTTCAGTTTCAGCTGAGAATTCTGATATTTGATATCATATCTCCTTTTGCTCTGTTTTTGCTACAACTATATCCATAGTTTGTGAAATCACAATTCAAGGCCATGTGGTATCATTTTCTTCTCACAGCTGAGCTTTTCAGAATATTTTTGATTTAAAAGACAGTCCTGACTGTCTTAAATCATCTTTGAAAAGAAATGTAGACACCATGCACTAGCTCATTCTAACAGTTTAATGAAAAATCACTAGGCTATAATATTTACTGTGTTGTACTTACCTTGTGGTTGAACTAAAGTCTGCTATACATTTTAGTTTTTCTGCACTTTTGTATGTCTTGGTGAGGGTAGATGTCCATTCTTTAGCAACTGCAGGAAAAATAGGTTCCTTTTAAAATCTTACCCATGGATATAGGCCAGGGAAATACTTAATGCCTCTTCTAAAATCTGAAAGTTGACACTGTAGGCAATAATCTGCGCACTTTTCTGTCAGATTAACAGTGATCTGTTGTTAAATAAACTTGGTGTAGGTCTCTGAGGTCCTGTACCTCTATTTCACAAATTCCTTCTTATTAACAGCAGCAAGGTGTTGTGTTTTTTTTTCTAAGAGAGCTGATTTACCTTTTGATACAGTCTGCATTGTAATCCAGTTTGCCTCTGTGTGGTATTTTACTCAGCCTTACTTAAACATTACCTGTCTGTACATCTTTCAACAGATGTATTCAAGAACAAAGTCACAGAATAATTCACATTGGAAGGGCTCTTAGTAGATCTCTCTTCTAAATACTCACTTAAAGCAAGGCCATCTATTAAACCAGACCAGACTACTCTGGTTATTGAGGTTACTCATCCTGCTCTTGAGATATCTTACTAAAAATCATCCTGAATTTAACTTTCCAGAAGTCTTCTGATACAACAAGTAACTATGTTTTTAAGCCAAAGCTTTTAAGGCTGCCTAAGGAATTTGGATGCCTTAGTGGACATCTGTGGATTCTCTATTTTTTTATAGTGCAGTATCCAATTATTGAGTCCTAAGGTTTCTATAGTAACCAAATTAAAGGTGAGTCAGGCCTTACAGTGAAGATTATTACAGTTCTTTACAAATATCCATTTTAAAAAGGGCTTGTTTAATAATTTTTAAACAACAACTTTGATTTATTTTCTTTTTAAGAATTTTTGTATTTACAATAATGCTTTTTTGCAGTTGTGTCCAAATTATTTCTTACTTTTCACTGGTTTGTCCCACCGTGAGATAGCGTCGTAACTCCTGAGGACCCCCATGGCAGGGGTGATGAAACTAGATGATCTTTAAGGTCCCTTCCAACCCAAACCATTATATGATTCTATACCATCGCTGATATTCTGACAGGATTATGTCTTTCAGAAGTCTTTTTGGTCTGGCTATATTAAGAGAGAATGTAAACAGAAATAATAATCATTGTCTTTTGCCATTCCGCTATTGCATGAGTAGTATAAAGTACATATAAGAGAGCATCCTCCACAGATGGTATCATTATGGTCTCCATAGCATGTTCCAAGGGTGGTTTGTATAATCATATTGGAGTGCAACATAAAATGTGATTAACTGTGTTATTTTATTGGATATCAACTTGATACGGCAGGAGCAAATGAAGCCTGGCTTAATAAGCCAGTAAATATTTTGGAATAACCCTTCCTCGTGTCTTAAAATGTTGTATGACACTAAAATGAATTAAAAGTGATAAGGAAAAAAGACAATAGGGCAAGATGGGAAATGCAGATACTGCTTAGAGGTTTTTTTTAATTCTTACAGATTTCAGTACAAATACTTCAGGTATGAAGATGTTATTTCATGGAGCGATGTTTCATTACTGGGAAATGTAAATACCCTGATGATGTGATATTTTTGTTACTGTGCCACTGGAAAGACAGTTCTAATACAAACAACTTAAAAATAATGAGAGAGAATATCTTTTATGTAAAATGAACTTTTCTTAATTTTCTGTTTCTTCCATTAAATATGAGTAACACTGTATGTGATTCTTAGCCTTTGACTAAGAGAATTACTGAGTGAATGGTATCATTTGTTTGAAAGACTTTGGATGTCTGCATTAAGCATTTATAAAAGTCATCCTTTTATACTGAGTTTTCTGCAAATTTTGTTTTATTTTTTTTCTTCTTGTACTAAACAATATAGTTAATGTTCCCAAAGTTTCTGCAGAGGGTTAAAATTACTCCACTTTAGATCTGCAGAGCTAGTAGCTTCCTGTTCTATGAATGTTTATGGCATAATGCCATGCACACACATTTGCTGCATAATCCATTGCAGAGTTCAAAGCTGCTGAAAAGAAAAACACTGCTGATGTATGGCTTGGTTTAATTTCACTTTTTTCCCTCTGCCCTGCTGTAGCTTACTAGTTTACAGTAAATCTCATGAAAATTACTGTATAATATTTTACCAGCTGTTACTCGATCAAGTATGCGGTAGCATTTCCCATTTTTTTTTCTTTGCATCAGTTGATAGTGTTAACCTGAGACAATATACCACTCACCTTTCCTTCCTCCACTTCCTCAGTGAGTTGGAAAATCACACTTTTAGGGGGGAACTAGAAAAGCAAGAAATTTAGCTTTCCTGAACTTATATGCATAACATTGACACAGGAAAACATAGCACATATTTGCTTGAAAATCTGTTTTGCATATGTAGCAAAGAATGTAAAATTATCCTATTATCTGCTCTATTTGATTACAACTGGTGTAGAGATTTAGACAGGTACTTTTTTATGAATTATTCAAGTCTGTACCTATGACATATATTTTAGGCACCAGCAGTTTTCTTGAAAAATAGTCTGTGTCCTGATGAAGTCTGTGTCCTGATGAAGGCATTTGAGAAGTGTGGATGGTTTGTAGATTCTTGAAAATGACAATGGGAAGACAAAACAGTCACCGTGGCATTGGGGACATCACCTTTTGATGCTTACTGAGAAGAGGAATGTGCTCATGTCACATTCTCCTAGCAAATGGCATTTTTTGCGCGAGTGATGACTTTACCAAGATAACATTCACTTACTTTTGAATCTCACTTCATCCTTACTTTAAAGTAAAACAGCGGCCTAAAATAAAATCCTAACTCATCTGTTTCCTGAAAATAGGTAGAATGAAGCTTAATGCTGAGAAATGCGTGTCTTGTTTGGACTTGGAAGGAGACGAACAGAGTTTGCCATCCATGGTAGTTTTTCTCATTTCCACATGGTCTTGTCTCTGAACCACTGTTGTACTTGACCTCAAACTGCCTTTGTAAGAGAGATGCACTTCCCATCACTGTCCTGGCATTCAAAACTTTGATTTTATGGTGCTAATAGGATAACAGGCTATGCATATGCATGCTGTCAGGACAAAGCCTGCAGTGAACCAGAGGGCATAAAACTGACTACGTTTAAGATGCAGATAAGACTTATCCACAAAAAATAGTTTGTCAGAGTTGTTATAATCACTGCCAGGGTCATTTGATTACACCATTTAATTAACAGAAAAAAATCCTCTCAAGTGGCTTCCATTTGTCAACAAAATGTGACATGTCATAAATTTGCAATTATTTTGTCAAAGAAGGGCATTTTGTCATGTCCTTTAGTCTTGGTGGTTAAAGAAAACTATTTAGCCTGACACTTTATTGCCTATATGGACAGGTAACTCCAACTCTACTGTTGAATCATTGTGACGTGCCATAAATAGACAGAATATGAAGAAGAATTTTACTACAAAGGCAAAAGCATAATTCTTCTATATTTTAATTGCAACATTTCTTATTAGTTTATTAATAATAATGTTACTGTTTCATGGTACTCTTTCACAGATCTAGTAGTGCCCTCACCAGAGACTTTACTGCATGTATTATAAAAGTTATTTAAAATAGGTCTGAAACGTGATCCGTAATTCAAACTGATTTAAACTTCGTAACGGCTTCTAACCTTAAAAAATTCTTTTTATAACAGAGGATATGAGAGTGGAATTAAGTTTAATTTAAAATGTAATTAGAAAGCCCATGATTCTAAGCCAGAGGTATTGCATAAAGAAGGGAACACAGCCTGTATGGTAAAACTAGGTAGCTCTAAACAACCCCAGTACTTATTTCCTTATATTTTTAGTATTAAATCTAAGATTGGTTCTTGGATTTCATTATTTAAGTAAGTTTTCACGCATTTATTTTTCACAACAAATATAAACCATCTCCTTTTATGGTCTGTGAAGGGAGGATCCTATGGACAGCAGAGACCTTCAGTATCCAAAATAAAAAAATAAATGATGGCATTCAGACACTTACATAGTTATAAATTGCCAATGTCTGTTCATTATGGCACTTTTGTTTCTTTTATTTCTCTGAAAACAGCTAGAAACATCCAACCCTTAAGTTTAGCAGACATGAGTATTTACCAGAATGTTCGGTGAGGAGATTCCATGCAAATCCTGCTAAAATGTTAAATTAATTTATTTCTACTGAGTTAACATCTATTTGGGGCTTCTTCTTAAAAAACACTTACCTAATGACTTCATTGTTAGAAATATCTAGAAAGATCATTACAACTTAAAGGAAAATGCCAGATATTTCTGCAAAGAAATCCTATATATAGGATCTTGATCTTGCCCAAAAAGAAAAACAAAGCATACCATGTAACCATAGAGTTTACTGAGCATAGCTTATATTTCAAATAGCAATTAATTGTTCATGAACGCAAAACATAATCATGAATCATGCCTCTGAATAATTTTGATCAAAGAATGTTTTAAAAAATATTGATCTATTTAAGAATAAATGTTGAATACTAAGGGAGGTAAAATTCCATCATTTACCATGTTGCATGTAGGTGTTGATACAGAACAGTGCAATATGTAGAATTAATTGATTTCGTTGTTTGTTAAAACAAGTGCAAATAGGCTGTAGCTCACTAATTTGTAATGCAATGAGGCATCATAAAATATTGTAATTATTATTCTGACTAGGAATGGTACGTTATTTTTGTTACATTATTTCACTGGCCATATTTATCTACAAGGCACTTTTCATATCTTTTCATCTTGCTTGCTAATGTGTGACGTGCACTGATACTGAAAGGACATACCCTACTTTTCTTCCAGCCCATTTCCCTGGATCTTTCATTGAAGTCCTTGCTAGGGGATGAGATTGCAATATGAGTAGGGGTAACCTTAACAAACAAAAAACAAAACCAAAAAGAAACCAGCCATGCAAATAAATTACAACTTGAGCTCTTTATTAATCTGTAATTAGGCCTGGCTAAAAAACCAAAAAAAACCAAAAAACCAGCAAATTCTTAGCTCTTAAGGTGTTAAGCGTGAAAACCTTGTTTACAAATGGTTTCAGTGAATTCAAACCATTGCTGTTTTTTCATTGTTTTAAGACCAACCTTTTGATAAATGCACAAAGCATTCTAATTTATCACAGTTGCCTTAGATACTATAACTGATAACAGTTTCTCTCAAGCAGTAACTACTTCTGCACTTAAAAGTTTGATGTATTCTTTGCAGCCACAGTAATTTTGTCATTTTGAAGGTTACACACCTGTTGTATTCAGAGAGTGCAGCTGTACCTATCAGGAGACCTAACTCGCCTGTGACTTACAGTTTTAGCTACACCAAGTGTTAATACTGATGAAGCTCAAGACCTCTGCTTCAGGTCAGGCTCTAACATGGTGTCTGTCATGCTGTGTACTACAGAAAAACAGCAGGCTGCTTCCCTGTGGTAGATAATCCCCTTGGTTAAATTTTGTAACACCTGGAAATTGCCTAAAGGAAACTGATGATATTTTGAAGTAGGATTTTTTTACATTTTAAAGTTTGAGGGTTTTTAACCTATTATTTGCATCATGCTTGTTTGCTTGGTTTTGTTGTTTTTATTTTGTTTTGTCTTCCTTTTACGTAAAAACATAAACCAAAGTTTTCTAATAGATTCCTGGCATATGACAATAGGGAAGAATAACCCTTAATAAGATGGCACTTCTCCCGCAACAGCAGTATTACATGATCAGAAAGATTTTTATTTCATTTTGATTTCAACTGGTATCACTTAGGCTTGAGATTTTATGTCATAGTCATCCTTTTTCTGATAAAAAACTAAATGCCCAAGAGACTTGAAGAACAGAGTAGTTTTTCCTCCATTAAAGAAGATCAGCAGAGAATTCTCACGGGGTATACAGCTGGTGCCTTGAAACTTAGATTGTCTTGGAATATTACTTGCACTGAAAGTCAAAATAATTTCAAGGTATGTATGCCATTGCAAGCTGCAGAAGTTAATTTCTGTGATCAGAGAGATTATGATTTGAGTGTCAGAAGAGTGATGACTTCTGCAGTAAACCAAAAATCTTTCTAAATTAGATTCACTGAGAATCTTGGTGCTTGCCTCAAAGCCAATTGCTGTTTCTTGTCTGTGCTGGAAATTGCAAATACCAGCTGAGTGATGAAAGGAGATCCACACTGGTTGTTTTAACAGCAGGATTTCAATGAGTAGTTCTAGGGTGGTGGCTAAGAGAACAGTGGAGTGAATTAATATAAATCCTACTCAATAATGTGCAAAGTGTTTTGGTTCTTTTGATTGGGTTTGTTGTCTTTTACCACTTGGTCATCTAAGAATTAGACACCTTTGTAATAGGTATTGCTCTGCTCATAAGTAGTAAAATAACTAGTGTTAGTCACTATAAAGCAATTCTTAGAAAAATGATTCCCAGTCATCAACCATGATATTTGTAGAAGTCAGGTGCATTCATCTTTTAAAAGTAAACTGGAAAGGATTTATCGGGATAGTTAAGTTTACTTCAGAAGATGAATGTATATTTTGAAAATCAAAGTAATGGTTAAGCAAAATGAAAGCAACACAGCTCGGGAAGAAGTCTGGGCATTAATAAGCTAGTTTATCTCTTTTCACTGAAGAAATCAGGAAAGCAAGCTATGTGCAATGATCTTTATAGTTGTCATTCTCTGTACATTCTTGTTAAGTTGATTAAAAATCACTGTAATTCTACTGAATAGATTTCAAGAACACATGGTACAAAACCATAATGAAGAAAACTGGACTAAAAGTATCCGGAAATTCATCCTTAATTGACTGGTTTTGCAAATACAAATGTGTCTAAAAGTTTTTTAGACTTTATATACAAATAAAAGGTTATATAAGTAAATAAAAAAATAGTTTATGATATATACATAATATATAAATGTGTGTTTCACATGTCTAGTAAGCCTTCAGCAAAATTACATGCATTTGTAAAGCATAGCATCATTTCTGAAATGTCATATCTGGATATGCATTCTGTCTAGCCTTAGGACTAGCCTTAGGCATGTGTGACGTCTTTTATCTGCTAACAGTTTAAATGCAACATTTTGTAAGCCAGCAATATTGTTGTAAGTAATTGAGTAGTGGTAGATCTGGGACTTATATCTGTCTCTACCAAAGAAGAAAACCTAGAGGAGTCTAAATATGGCTGATAACAAAGACTTGAGCAAATTCTTAATTTAGAGAGATCATCTGCCCTGGTGAGGCCACATCTGGAATATTGTGTCCAGTTCTGGGCCCCTCAGTTCAAGAAAGACAGGGAACTGCTTGAGAGAGTCCAGCACAGAGCCACAAAGATGGTGAAGGGAGTGGAACATCTCCCTTATAAGGAAAGGCTGAAGGAGCTGGGTCTCTTTAGCTTGGAGAAGAGGAGGCTGAGGGGTGACTTCGTTAGTGTTTATAAATACGTCAAGGGGGAGTGTCGGGAGAATGGAGCCAGGATCTTTTTGGTGACGTCCAATGACAGGACAGGGGGTAATGGGTACAAGCTGGAACATAGAAGGTTCCGCAAAAAGATTAGAACAAACTTTTTCACTGTGAGGGTGACAGAGCACTGGCACAGGCTGCCCAGGGAGGTTGTGGAGTCTCCTTCTCTGAAGACATTCAAAACCCACCTGGACACGTTCCTGTGCGATCTACTGTAGGTGATCCTGCTCTGGTGGGGGGGCTGGACTAGATGATCTTTTGAGGTCCCTTCCAGCCCCTAACATTCTGTGATCATGTAAATAAGACCTATGTAACGAATAAAAAGTCTTAAAGAAAATTCGATACAATTTCTGCACAGTTTTTCTCAGTCTTACTGAAATTTCAAGATGAAGAGTTTAAATTATCCGTGAGTTCTTTCTCTGTCATGCTAACCTGCAATATTGGCCATCTGAACAGTAACAATGTGAAAGGACATAGATTCTAAATTAAAAAAAAATAAAAATTTCCTGTCATTGTTATCAAGTTAGTCTGGAAACCACCAAACATGGAGAAGGAAGAGAATTGAAAGTGGTCTGAGAATGGTATCTAGAAAGACCTTTCTGTAAATGCTGAGTTTTAGGGACTTTAATTCCTACATCTATTCTATTTTTCTTCTGTCACCTTCATTCTTCCTTGCTGCCACTTACCTTTTATCAACTTACTTTCCTTCCCTCTGGCTCTTCTTTGTACTACTTTGTCCTTTTTCTTGTATCTGTGCTGTTTTTATCCTTGCCTGTTTCTTTCTTGAGTCTGCTTTTCAGTCTCTTGTTTTTTCACTTTATGTTTGTTCAGAAACTATCCTCTAACCACAACTTACCTCTTAGTCTTATCTGTATTCCTTCCTAAACATAGGGGAAAATGAGGAAATTTCAAACATAAAAAAATTATGTATCTGATAGCATAAATAAAGGTGCATGCCAAGCAACTATGTTTTGGGAGCAGAGAAAAGTATCCAGTTTGGGTTTTGCATCTTTACATATTGTATCTCCAGAGGTTTTGGGTAACTGCATAGTCATGAGAATGGCAGTGGTCTATGAACTAGGAAATTTATGCTAGGAATACATGTACGATGATGCAAAAATTGTGTTGGGAATACACTTAGCATTGCTTGCTGGTTTGAATTCTGTAGTTAAAGAGAGCAGGAATCGGGCAGAGCACCATGCACTTCAGACTCTGAGACTGTCAGTGCTGCTTCTTTGTACTTTCAGATCTCAAAATAGTACGGATATGACCCAGATAACTCCATGTGTATGAGATGTTTTCTGTGGGAACATCCAGGACACTGTTAGAAAGCTCACACAACATGTACTTTTACTGCGGGAAGGCCAACTAACCCACATAAGATTATGGTGGTGTTGACTAACAAAACTGGGCCTGAGTCAATGCCTGTGTGTCACAGTAGAAACAAAAATCCCCACAAGCTCTCCAAACAACTCCCTCTAAAGTAGCAGAAGGGATATACAGCAGATGGGCGCTTACTGTTCTGTGACTGTATCATTTTGAGTCCAGTGCTAGGATTCTGAAAATTAGACCTCCTCTACTGTCCCCTTGCTTTGGTGTTCTGCCCACTTTCTTGTTTTCCTTTCAAATTTTTAAACTTAATTTGGAAAAAACCTGAACCAAACAATCACCACCACTACCTCAACCCCAAAACCATTTTCCTGAAAATAAGTATAGCTAGGTAGGAACTGAAATCATCACTAAATGGCAGCTTCTGTTCTCACAGCAACATTGGTTATAAGAGAGCAGAAAAACTGGGATAATAAGACTTCTGTCTCTCCCAACAGTGTAGCCTCAAAAACCTACTGTAAAACTGATCACTTGCCCTGCAGTTTGTCACTGCAAATACAGTTTGTAGGATCTGCAAGGAATGTGTTTGTCCTGCCATTAAAGAACAAACTAGGCACTGAGAAGCCTAGCTGAGCCTAGATTTGAATATATCTGTGTCTTTATCTATATGAAAATATTGACGATAGCTATCTATATATGCCATCCAAGTAAAAATACCTCTGCAAGCCGAGTATATTGATACTTCCTAGAACAAGTGGTGGTCCCTAATGAGCGCTGTAGGATGATGTTCACTAACTATTCACTAGTGTGCCTTCACTAGTGTGACTGGTGAGGTTTCCGGCCTATTGCCAGTGTTACATAGTGCTCCCACACCTGACAACCCATATGAAAGTCAGCGATGTTAAGCATGTTTCTTCAGTCTCCTCTACCTCTCCTAAACTATGTGACATGTTCCGTTACTATGCTTGACATTCTCCTCCCTGCTATGTATCAAATTTATTCACTATGTAAAAATGCCGGTTTTGACAAATACAGATATTTGGACATTTCTTTTTACAAAACTGGTTATCTAATGCTAATTTATTCTTTTTATTACAAATATACTTTTGGATAAATTGCATGTAATATTTTTTCCCCATGAAAAGTACTAAGCTAAGGTATTTTTAAGAATATTTAAAATTAAATTGTACATATTTGTTAGGGAGGGGGGGAAATCTTTCACAGGTATTTAAAAAAATTCATCCCTCTATTCTCTGGTCATTGGTCTATTTCTTCCTCTTTGAATCTCTATAGACGTTCTTATAAACAAATTGGTGAGTGTTGGTATGCTTTTTCTTCTACCCTGTTTTTCCTGCCCAAACCTTTGAAACTGTGAGAATTATTCATGGGGTTAGTTTGCAGTATTTCCATTCAGCTTACTGGGTTAGAAGATCTTGAAGATTTTTTAGCAGGCAGAATTATAAGTCCCTGTGACTGAGCTGCTCAGTCATACGTGACAAGGAAGAGTTTGAGCGTATATGTTCTGTGCAATGTGAGGATGAAATGAATAGTTTTAAGTATATGAAGAACTTTAAATAATGAAAACTAATTGAGCAACAATCTACAAAATCATACATATTATATGAGCAGATAGCATTAAAATAATCTGTTTGTAGAATACGAATGAAAATGCTATATTAAATGTGTTACCTAGTTTAACCCTAAGACTTGATAGTAATGAAAACAAACAAAAAGATTGTGTCAAAATCAGTATAGCATGTAAAACTTGTCTCAAAATTAACATTGATGTCTTTCACAGAGGAAAGCAGGAACAAATGTGATCAATAAATGATAATTTTTTTTTCATTCTTAAAAAGAATTAATTAGAGGCTAACAGAGGGGTTAATTTAATGAGATGGTGGTCACTGAATGACATGGGTGCTGTGGAAAGGGAACGGCAAGAGTTACGAACTGAGCAATTTAGGAATAACCTCATAAAAGAAAGGAAAGCTGAGAAACGGTGCAGGATGATTCCAAGTTTTAGAATTAATGATGGGTTATGGTTTTTTGTCCCCCTGGTTAGGGGCTGTGCTCTGTTGAACTGATGCACATGTTGAGATAACAGGTATGAAATAAAGCAAGATGTGGCGGTGGTAGTAGAAACTTCACTTTTCAGGATGTCAGTGCATGTGAACTAGCAGATCAGTGGTTTCCAGTTTACACAAAGAGAGAGGCCTCCACTGAATGCTTGAGAATGATAAATACAAGTATTTCAGTGCAGTCTGAATGACAATATGATGGGAAATAACACCTTTGTTTACTAGAAATGCTTAATTTCCCATAAAAGAAATAGGTTTTATTATCAATACAAGGGAACTTGAAAAAAAAAATTATTATTTCTAATCAGGCTGGATTTTTTTCTTTGTAATTTTTGCTGTTTTGTTTTTCTTTTTTATGAAGAGCTGTCTTACATACTTCACTGGAGTGATATACTTCACTTTCCATTTTTGATACATGTATTGTAAAATGTGACTTAGGACATAGCCCAGGTACTGCTTATTATTGTTAGTTTTCTATTCCTTTAGGGATGTCCTCTGCTTTGGTAAATTTCTTAGGTTTTGCCCTCTATTTTTAATATCTGATGTTTTGATGAAGAGATCCTCTTGGTGTGTTCCCCCATTCCTGGACCATATCTGCTACAGTACATCCTCGGACTTAATTCTTCATAGAAGTCCAAGATATTTGCTTCTCCTTTTCTGAGTAAGATCAGAGATTTTAAAAAAAAATCAATCAGTTTGATAAATCTTGGTGGTTTTTGGCATTTGCTGTGCTGTTTATTTACAGAAATCTAGTAATTTTCTTGTGAGCATTTGCCTTTTGAAGGTATTTAAAAGTCTGTCTGTAATGCTGGTGGACCTCCAACATTTAAATCCATATGCTAAGATGGAAAAAGACATTTGAGTTAAAGCTTTTTGAGTTTGAGGGATTTCTTTATGAACAAAATTTTTTAAGCTGTAGAATGCCAATATGTTTTGGTTGTTTTGGTTATGGTTTTTTTTTTTTTCTTCTTTCAGTACAGATTTATGGATTTGGCAAAACCTTTGAACATATTAATTTCTATGACTTTTCACATTAGATCTGAGTGAAGCTGTGGGCTACCATTGCTTTAGGGCTATCAACAGCATCCCTTCTTTTGCTAAACAAATCTTTCAAGATTTACTTCCATGATGGTTGAGCTCTTGGAAGAGCTGTAGGTGACCCCAGAATCAGATTCTAATGGATTATTGTGCCTCTCTAGAACTTTGTTACACCCTTCTAGTTGAAGGCAGAGAAAAACAGAATAGATGAGAAAATATTGTTGTCTGTACTAACTTTCTGTATTTGTCTCTTTATTACTGAGCTGAAAAAATCTTAAAGCTGACAATTTCTGCTAGAATACTATATTTTCAGGCAGTGAAGTATATTTGATTATTTATGAGTAGTCATAAAATTGAAGATTTTAATCCAGCTTCTCTTCACATAGAATGCACTATGCTTCTGTTAGCCTGGAAGTGCTGCATATGTATGATATTTAGTTGAGTTTACTTAATACATTTTGTTGCAAAGAGAAGGGAGCTAATTAAGCCTGAAGCAATTCTCTGGGAATTAGTGAATCCTGTGGATGGAATAAAGGTTCAGGCTTTGCTGGCAACCATGATCAAGGTTCACAGGGAGGCCTTATGTCGGAGCTGAATGAGTTTGAGGTACACATTCTGCAGAGGTGCTTCAGTCACGTTCTGAACTTCTGAGCATCTCAGTGTGATGGGATGGTCTGTGCTTGTCGAAAAGCATCAACGTGATTTTCTTTTTAACTGAGACCCTTTCTTGAAACTTAAACCATGCAAAAGGGGCCTGAATATGTCTGTAAATGTATTTACATAACCTTTTTTTCTGGGAAGAAATTAATACTAGATGCTACCGAAAATCAGATTTTTATGTCAGTTATATAGTCAGCAGATGATGAAACTTTCAATCTTTTATTAACATTGTCTTCTGAATGCTGCTAAATTCTTTACTGACTTTTATTTTTAGTGACTATGTGACTAAAATGCCATTAAAATAAGAGTTATATTGGGGGCTGATTAGCTCAGTCGTTTGAGCATGGTGCTGACAATGCCAAAGCCGTGGGTTCGATTCCCATTCGGTCCCCATGTGTTGCCTGATCTAGCTGGGAGGTGGTGTCCCTGCCCATGACAAGGAGGTTGGATTAAATGATCTCTAAGGTCCCTTCCAGCCTAAGCCATTCTGTGATTCTAATTTTTAGTTCAAATCGGTAGAGAACAGTAAAGTCGACTTTTTATGGCAAAGCAATTGAGAGAATCATTCTCATATGTCCAGATCTCTCACCCAAGACAATGGAGAAATGTAACCTAAAAGAAACTATTAATGTAATGCAATGTAAATTAAAATCATGTCCAGAGTAAAAGGTGCTTAATATGCTAACTCCAAACTCCCTTCCATCCCTTTGGATATAACAGCCATTTTCAAGTACGGTAACTCAGTATATCAGAATATGCAATTTAGTTCCACTTGACCAAGAAATTACTTCAGCAATGCATTGTTCAATTAATGTTCAAGTACATTGAAATTCACCATGAAAATTCTAGATATGTGCATATAGCATTAATCAACCCAGTTGTTGCTATTTTGACTCTTGTATACAAGCTCTCCAGTTAAAAAAACATTTTCAGTTAAAGCATGACTGACACATTAATGAATGAGAAACATAGTTTAAAAAATTCTCATAACAAGTTGAATGGTTTTATCACTATTCAGCTCTTTAAACAGAGAATGACACTCATACTGGTCCTGCAGATAGGATTAATGTAGAAAATAAATAGAATAAATCAATAGAATGTAATGTAGGAAATAATAATTTCTAGAACTTTTAGTAAAATGACAGTGAAATTTGACAAATTATAGGTTTCTCTGTTAAATAAATGTGGCCTTTTTCTAAACACTTCTTAGACACCTGTAGTTGAGGGAATTTTTCATAATCTTGTTGGTTGGCCTGAGTTCGGTTGAGACTGAGGCTGATTTGAGAAGTACTCTGCAAAAGTTTTCTTCAGGTGGGTAAGAATAGCACTAGCTGTTAGCAAGATGCCCTTTCTTTTGTGAGGAAAAACATGAAGAAGACAAAGGCACAGGAGAACATTTGTGCATCACTCACAAACTGGCACTGTGAGAGGGTCATTCCCTCATTTCCTGTAATCTGTCTCCTTGTGTGGGATCCCCAGGAAGCACACATTAGAAGAGTTGCCGTATGCTTAGATGTTAATTTTTTGATGTTTGTCATTCCAGTTAGGAACCACACCAGTTTGAAAGTTTCAAGTACCTTTACATGATTTACAAATTGCAACATTTCAAGCCCTTCAGGCAGAGCCCTGTATCTCAGAATAATGATATTTCTCACAGGACACTGAAAATAGATTTCATATTAAAAAATTTGCTTAAGAAGGAAATAGCCCACTAAATCCTACTGCCATGAAATCATTTTATTCTCTGACAGTAAAAGTTTATTCTATTTTTTTAACTTTTAAGTAGATTTTTCCCTTGTGTACTGTGATCTCTGATCAATAAAAGTCAATGGGCAAAAGACTTTGATTTCTTTCCTCTATTACATTAGTGTATTTTTAACAGCATGCAGCTATTCATTAGCTTATGGAAGTCTTACTTTTGTTACCTCTTGAGACCATCGTAGCTTTCAGTAGATTATATAATCCTCTGCATTTTTCTTGTCAATGAAATCCCAAAGCAAACAAACTGTGATTTTAGGAGAAATTTGGGAGAATATGTCTGAAGAACACTTAAAGGTGTTTTTCATCAGTAAAACAGCACAGGTTTTTTATTCGTATCAATGTATAGTATATCTTAATCCTTCTTACATTTATTTATACAGCCTGTGCTTTATGATACAGAGGCCAAAAGTTTTCACGTTATAAATGACAGCACTGGATTAGTCGGCTTGAGAAAGAGCTTTTCAGTCTTGTTCCAAAACCAGAATAGGAGCATGGGTGTATAATATAAAGATATTGGCAGTGCAGTAAATTTCTGTGATGTTAACATAACAGTTTATTTTATAATTTTATAAATTTTCTGAAATTGCACAAAAGACTTGGTCAAAACCATCCAGCAAGTGATAATTGAAATAAATCTGCCATTCCTTCTACAGCTGTAATCTGTGAATTTCAAACTTAAATTAGGTGATGTACAGTCCAAACCAAAAGTTATCTCTGCCCCACAGAATGTATATAAGAAAGAGACTGAGATCAATAGGACATAAACATTTTCAGGGAACACAGAAAAGCATATCTGTTGTTCTTGTCATGTAAACAGTCTCTAGCAGCCCATAAGCTGTCAAGACTTTAGAGGTATTGTGGAAAGAGAACTAACTATGCACCTGGTTATAGCGAACTTTTTCCAAGCCTGAGGTGCAGCCTGGAAGAAATAACAATATGTTTATTTAAAAATGGAATGCACAGAAGATGGGGGCTGCCTTTATGGGTTACTCTGACAAGTGTTCAGTCTCTTGACACTGAATCAGAGGGGGATGAAGGTTGAAGTTTTGGAAATGAAGATATAAAGCTAGTGCTTGCATGTAACAGAAAAAGGGAACTGGTAAATGAATGCTAAAAATTGTAACAAATGCAAGATTCTGAATGTAAATTGATAGTATCTAATTATATTTACTAAGATCAAAGGAAAATACATTGCAGTTACTTAGATTCAGAATAGTGAAAGCGTGGGTGACATTTTTGATGCTCTCTGTGGTTCACCATTCCTGTCAGTGCACACACGTCCAGGTAACAGATCATAAATCTAAAGGCTTCACAGAAAATCAACTTGACCTGCCACCATGCATGAGCAGTGAAATGCTTTTCATAGACTCATAGAATCAGTTAGTTTGGAAAAGACCTTTAAGATCATTCAGTCCTGTACCTCAAATTTGTTCTATTTCAGATTCATTATTTCAAGGAAATCATGTGTTTGGGGCTTAAAGATTAATATAACAGAATTCTAGTATGATCTTTTTCCCCAGTGGTTGACAGTTAAATTAAATTCTGCTCTCCTTAACTGCAACCCAGTGGTGTCAAACTCAAATGATGTGGACACTGTAGTCTTAGTCCAAGCCCCATGTCACACTGAGTTTCCTCCTTGACTTCAGTGGGCTTTGCTTTCAGGCTTTGATTTAGTTTTGGTTTATTGTGTAAATTCTTTTTTTTTTTTTGGGGGGGGGGGGGGGGGAGTGACGGTCTGGGCATGTTTGTTTGTTTGGTTGTTTTTTTTGTAGTTCTTGTCTTCAAGCTACTGATTAAGCTGCTTGATTTCTGGTACTACAGAAACATTGCTCTGTCCAGAACTAAAATATCTGCAGAGTAAACAAACTTGTAAACTCTTTGTTCCTCTATCTTCACTTTCTTGTTTTATGGCAGCATTTGTAATGCAAAACAAGGTGGATAGTGCTGTCTTATTTAGCACATCCCTAGATGTTATAAGAGTTTTTAGGAAGATAAGAAGGCTTCTATTACCTTCAAAAGTTAGGAAATATAAGTCCATTTCCAGGAAATACTTTTCTATAGTCGGAGGATGCAAGAGAGAATAAAAGATTTTTCATTTTCTCTTAGTAGCACAATTCCCACAGAAAATGTTAGTCCCAATTCTTTTGAGCTGATGCACACCTTTTTACATGAGTAAGGAGAGTTTATGAACAAAAGTGTGTGTGTGTTGCTTGAGAAGCTTCATCCAGTTGACATAGAGTAGATTTTAGCACAAGGAAGACTTGAAAACTGCTTCTGCCTTCTGTAATACTGTGCTTTCTCCACCAACATGGATCTGAAACTAGATCTTTGGCTGTCAGATCTTCAATGCTATCACATAATTCTATCTGCTTTTGCAGCAGAGATATTACCTATACAATGCTATCAAAATTCCAATGCATTGTCCATAAAATGCCACATTATTCTCTTCATTGTTCAGGGACTGAAAAGTACTTTTCTTTGTGTGAGACTGTTCCCACTCTTTCTGCTAAGTACCTCGTTCAGTAATCCTCGTTAACTTTCACTGCAGACTTAACTCTTGTAAAAAAAAAGAAGGAAAAAAAAGTGTTTAAATTATTGCCATGCCTAGTATTTTTCCATCTAGAAAACATTATGTCAGATTCCCAACTTGGTGCAAGACATAGAAGGTGATTCTTCTTAGGATCTGTCTTTAGATCTGGTGATGAGTAGACTAAACTTTAAGACATAGCTGTAGGACTTCTTTGGATTTGCAACATATACATTTATCATTGGAGGGGAAAGGGCAGTGCAGGAAACATATTTAGTATTCTTCTCAATGAAAAATAGGACAGAGTTAGTGATTTTTCTTTCGCTGTTTAGTGTATGTGGAGGAGGAGTATATTGGCTTGCTGTTGGTTTTGGATATAGGGAAGGGATCTCTTGCATTTTTTGTCGATGAAAATTTCTTCTGCTCGGATACTTGATACTAAAGATGGGCAAATATTTCTTGGATTTCTTCAGCAATATTTCTAGCCCAAGGATGTTTTCCCGTTTTGTCAGAATGTATTTGAGTGTCTGATATCCTGAATGTGTATGTCTATGTTTATATATATAAGGCATAGCATATATGTAGTGTACCTATAATGTAGAGGTTAAAGATGCACGTAAATAGTATAGATACATGCATATAGTATAGACATATGGATAGGATATTGTATAAGGAATTCCATGCTTCACCTGAGAAATGTTGGGAAATTCCTATGGAGATGTTGTGGATTAGGGCTGTACTGGACACTGAATGTTGACAGGTGCTCTCTAACCCCGCCTCCCTCCCTAAATGCGAAGGAAAAGGCAGTGAGGTAGGAGAGTCTTATGGACTGGAAAAAGAAAATTAAAGCAGCTTTAATGAAACAACAGTGGAAATAATAAAAATAGTGAACTATATACATATATACAAGACCAATATCAAACCTGACTCCTCCCTCCCCCATAGTAATCCCCACTGATGCTGCAGAGCAGGCAGAACTGGGGAGTCCCAGGCTCAGCAGCAGTGGTGAGCTGGGTACAGGAGCTGGATTCAGGAGCTCAGGGTCAGGATTAAAGGTGGAAGATCAGACGGAGTCCTCCCTGGATGCCAGCCATTGCAGAAGGCCTAACCCCACTGCGATCCCTCAGTTTTATGCTGAATTTGACATATATGGACTGTAATACTCTTGTGGTCACCTGTCCTGTCTGTTACTCACCGGAGGTGCAACCTTTTACTTCCTTATGACCCTTGCTTCCCAGCACACCCAGCGTGGCACACAAGATCCAGCAGTGGCCTTGGTCGCTAGAGGAATGAGTATAAGCAAGAGCCTTTCTGCATTCCAATCCCTGGCAGTAACTGTAAACATCAGGTCTTACCACTCCTAGCAGCAGACACTGTTTGCAGAAACACACTGCTAAGTTCAGAGTGCAGCCTCTTAGAAGAGACTGAGCTGAGAGATAAAAATCACTGAACAGAATTGGCTCTGTTTAGTTCAAACCAGGACAAGAGGCTATTGATCCAGGAATTCCTAAAAAGCTCCAGAAGATTATAAGAAAAATTCTGAACCCTGGAAATTCCTGGAAAGCAGTGGCATGTTCCTGTAAACCTATAGGTCCAGTAATCCCCAAGAAGTACTAAAGAAGTTCCAGAAAGGCTCTTGATCCTGGAATTCTGAGAAAGAGTTAGGTATTCCAAGAAAGCTTTGGATAATTCTGCAAAAGCTGAATATGGGAGTTCTTAGGAAGTAACACAAAATTTCTAGACAAATACTATGACATTCCCAGAAAATGCTGGAAAATTCTTGAAAACATGAATGAATAGTCCAAGGAAGAAACAGGTGGACATTCCTAGTGACCACCTGGAGGACTCCTAGAAGGCAGTGGTGAAATTCCTAGAAAATGTCAGGAGGATCCCTAGAAAACATTGGGTAGATCTCTAGGAAGCCATGGGGACTGTCCTAGGAAGTGTAGGTAATAGCTACATAAAGTAGCATGGAAATTCCTAGAAAGCATTATGAGAATTCCTGGAAAGCACACTTGAAATTCCTGGGAAGTAGAAGGGAAATTCTGGGAAAGCATTAGCAGGATCCCCCAAAAGCCATGGGGAATTTTCTAGAAAGAATCTGGAGCATCTAAAAAAGTGTTTTGAGGATGAGGGGTGAAATTCTTAGAATCTGGTAGGTGAATTCCTTGAAAGTAGTTGGAAGCTTCCTGGAAAGTAGTCAAGAAGAACCTTAAGAAGTGGAAGAGAAATTCTTAGGAAGCAGCACTGAGAAATTCATAGAAGGAATCAGTAACATTCACAGAAAGTCTTAGGTGAAATTCCTAGAACTCACTGGCAGTGTTAGTGGAAACCAAAAGAAAAATTCTTAGGAAGCGTCTGTAGAGATTTCTAGGAAGTATATGCAAAATCCCTAGAAAGCAGTTCAAAATTTCCTAGGAAACATGTAAAATTCCTAGAATTTGTAGACACAAAACTCCCAGAAAGCAACAGAGAGGTTTCAAGAAAGTACTTAGAAAATTCTTAGAGAAAAATTCCTAGAAAGCATTGAGGATATTCCTTGATGAAAGTGTGAGAAAAAAGTTGTTGAAAGAAGTGAGGGAATTTATAGAAAGCAAAAGAAAAATTGCTAGCAAACACAGGAGATATTTCTGAAAACTAGTAGTAAGAAATTCCCAGAAAGCATGAGGAGCATTAATAGAAATAATTGGGAAAATTACTAGGAAGGAGCAACAATATTTCCTGGAAAGCAGAGGAAGAAATCTTAGTAATCATAAGCAGAAAAGAAATCCCTAGAAAGATGTTACAGGATATCTTTATTGAACGTTTAAGAAAAGAAAACAGTCTTTGAGGATACCAACTAAGCGATGCTCTGTCACTGAAGGAGTTGAAGTATGTTGTTACTGTAGTTCTACCATGGCTTGAATGTGCAAATTCTCATATAGAATGTTTTCAAATAGGAGTTCTTGATTTCTAAATAGTTCCAGTTGGCTGCACCAGGGTAAAGAGATTGCTCTTAATGGGGAGTTTGTTTCAGCATTTGAATCCAAGCTAACATGAATTTTCTCCTGTAGCTACAGTCTTTAAAAGCGCTGAGAAGAAAGAATTGCCTTATCTGAGGGTTCAAAGACTCTCTGATGGTAACGCATTAGCTCTCAAAGTATTGCTACTTTTCACAAAGTTCAAAATTCTCCATTACTAGCAGATTGCTTCTATGGAGATAATTTTCATTCAATACACTTAGAAGCTGTGCTCAAAATCCATATAGGCATTAGATCTCTGTTAGCAACAGTCAGTTATATAATCAGTAAACACTGGGATATGAGGGTTCCCTTTCCCCACCCCTATTAATTCCATATTATCCTATTCTGCTTAACCTTCTAAGCATTGTTCTACAACAATTCTTTATCCTGACTTGTCTTTTTTTTGTGCCATTTTTGGCATTGTTTTTAGCAAAATTGCATTGATTGCATATCCAAGGCTGATAAGTTAATATCCTAAAATCATGACGTAATTTTACTTAGTAGAAACAAGGTGTAGTTTGGAATTTGAATAGTTTCTCCCACCTGCCATTTTAATTCAGGGTTGTCTATTTCCAAGTGACCCTCTCTTTTCTGATTGTCTCCTTCCTCCTTCCAACAGAAGTCCAAGATTAAGTTTTTAAAGATTAGCCTGAGACTATCAGGAGAGAAACTGTTTAGTTTTATGACCTATATTTACATAATAGTTCTCTGCAGGACACTAAGCCATGCCATTCGTGTGCCTCCATTCCACTCCACTCAAGCCTTGGCTCCTCTAGAAGTATCCTACTGATGCCAAGAACATCAAATTAACAACTTTACTACAGAATTGCAGCCACTAGTATAAATAGGGTTTCTGTTTTCATAGAAAGATTAATCCTGTCAGAAGCTGCTATTTTTCTCCTCTAGGAATTCCGGCTGTCTTACAGTATTATGTGCTCTTCTTGTGCTCTTGATTATGTTAGATGCTAAAATATTAGTCTGAATTTAATGAAACGTTTTAAAAAGTAATTTCTGTGCCTTAAATTGTTAAACCGTTTGCATTTTATGGGATTTATTTCATGGTTTATTAAAGTATATTGTAAGCTATGCAGCTTACCTGCAATTCTCACATCAGAATTTCAGGAGCGGATCCTGTGGGCATTTTCAGTTGCCCAGAGTCACTTTACATTGTTAGCATATGATCTTACTTGAAACAAGCCTGTAAACTCAGAAAACAAGGGTATATAAATTGAAAGAAATGGATATTAAGAAGGTTTCATGAAAATTTTGTGCCCCTCAGCTTAGATATATTTTAGTTACTTCTGAAAACTCTTGCTGTGTTATTTTATCTTCTTTATTGTTAGGATGTTTTCTTCCTCACCTGTATGTCTCTTATTGCCACAGAAGGAGTTGCTGTATCTGCCAGGAGTGAGCCTTTTGTCTCTCATTCCCTTGTAATTTTCAATGTCTCATTCACTGAGAATTCACTCTTTGCTTCTCTTTTTCTGGTCTGATTCCAGCATGGTGCATCCCCTGTGGTTTCCCTTCCTGTTTTCTCTAAATTTATGGGGATTAGTGTTCAGTGTCAGTCTTTGCCTCTAACTGAACCGAGCTGAAGCTGAAGGTGTTGACCATATCCATTCTTTCATAGCAAAACACCACCCACGCTGTATCATTAATAGTTTTCTATATTGTTGTATGCTGCCTGTCTCTTACTAACATAGAGTGAAAGAAGGTTATAGAAGTGTTCCCTGCTGATGATTTAGAAACAGCCAACTTCCCAGCACTGCAGAAACCATTTCTAGTTAAAAAAAATAAATTAAAAGTTGAATGAACTTCAATATAGTCACGTAGAAACCTCACCAGTTTTACGAGTATGTGAAGATCAGGGCTGCAAACTGTCAAACGAAATTAGACAAGAATATGCAAGAACAAAACTTAAGCTGGTGTTCGTTTGCTCCAGCATTGTATCTCTGATGCTGGGTAGCAACAGGTCCTTCAGACTGAAATTATGCAGCCATCTCTACATCTCAGTGGGAAACATATTTTAATGTCTACCAGGTAGAAGCTGCTAACCGTAATGTTCTCAGGCTATATCTTTCAAAGGCTTTTGAAAATACTTGTGTGTATCGAGGAAGTGACAAATGCATGTACATAAACAGTCACGATAACTCTGATTAGTCTTGTTGTTTTTATGCATACCCGAATATATTCACCCTTTAACAAGTATAGATTTTCTCCTTGGCATTTTCACCAGGCTTGATTTTTAGAATTAAATGCAAATAAAATGGAGTGTAAGAAAGCAAAAACTGAATAGCATTCAAGAAAATTATCTTTCAGAGGGAGCTGGGAACTTTCTTTTCTTTAGTCCTTCTGTTTAACTTTTGTAAGATCTTTCTTCTGATATTATCCAGTGCCTGCATTTTTCGTCTGAATTCCCATTAGTATTGGTGTAAATAATTGTAAAATCTGTGATAGATATATCTAAGTGGTGATTGCTAGGAAAGCAAATGACTGCAAGAAATATAGGGACAAACTTGGATTGATTTGTAGACAATTTATTTTCTCTACAATGTAAAGTTGGATCTTCTACATTATTGAAAGAAGTTTTGCAATTTTTTAATCATTTTTATTTTTTTAAAAGAACAATTTAAAATTCTGCATTGTTTCCTTCTTGTTCTTAATTGTAGAGTTTCTTTTTAATTAAAAATTAAAGTGTGGTGCAGAGTCTAACTGGAAGCCAGTTTTCACTACTTCAGTGTAAATCAGTCTAAGTCAAAAGCCCATCAGAATAATGATAAATCAAGCAGATATTTGTTATCCAGTAATATCAGGGATATAAAACCCTTAAGAAATGGAAAATTGTACTTGCACATATGTAAGCAGAAAATGGACTGTAAAAAGAAAGGATGAAACATAGAGCTAAATAAGTATAAATAGCATATTGCGTCCTATTTTCAAAATGCAACGGCTTCCCGTATAAAATAACATTTTTAAAAGGATATGGGTTTGCCTTTAGAGGAGACAGATCTGAGCTCCAGGGAATGGTTTTTTTCCAGCGTTTCTTACTGCTGCCCGCCTATCACTGTGTGTGTTTTTCCAACCTTAGTTCTGAACTGAATCTCATTTAGGAACACTGGAACACAGGACAAATATAAATGATGGAAAGTTAGCTATATGAGTGTGCATTGCTAAAAACACTAAAGAAAGTTGTAAATAAGTATAAAGCTATTAATGATTTTTAAAATCTATTTTAAGAGCCTTTCGAACACTAGAAAGATTTATTACACTTCTGTTATTAGCTATGAAATGGGCAGAACCATGGGGGGGTGGGTGTTTTTTTTCTTGGTTCATGTTTTTGTTTATTTTCCTTCTAAATGCAAGATATCTTGAATCACAGGAAAGAGTAAGAGGTGAAATCTTTCTTGACTCTTTCCTTGGGTGTTCTAGCATCTATTTCAAATTGTACTATATACCTGATGTCTGAATTTGGATAAATTGCTTTGTCATTCTGCACCTTGTTTTTCCTCTCCTTTTTGTCCAATGTTCACACCAGTAAGTTCTTTAAAGGTGGGACTGCATTTGCTTTCTAGGACAGAAAATTCACAAGACTGAAACAGCGTAAAATAGGTTTTGAACAAGTCTGTTTTTTGTAATATTATTGGCAATGGTAGTCAGGAATGATCAACAGTAATCAGGAAGGAAGGTTTTTCATATCTAAAGATGAATGAATAGGTACAGGAGAACCCTAAGCTGACCATGGAGATGGAAATGGCATTATATTTCACTATGCTTTTGTAAAGTGTTTTCTTCTTGCTTGCCTACAGTGTTGTAAGAGTTTTTCTGTAATTTTTGGGTTTAAGTCTTAAATATTTTTGATGAGCATGTACCAAATATAACTTAGTTCAGACTACATCTTTCTAATGCACAGTTTCGCTGAAACCGTGGACTTCATGATTTCTAGCTGGAGTTCTTGAGCTTGCCTCTTAGTTCAGCAGCTGTACTGCTACCTCGAGATTTTTAAACTATCACCCTTACCTGGTTTTCTTTCTGACACGGACATATACTAAAGGCAAAAGGAGCTCATAATCCCTAGTGCTTCTATATGTGTTTCCAGAAGTCTTATCCACTGCAGCACTGACTGCTTTTAAAAGAAGCTGAGAGCATTAATTACCTTGCACACTGAGACTTGTCTTTAATAGCAGTTTTCATGAGCAATGGTAAACATCAGGGTGGGAATACAGCCAAGTCATGAAAGAAGAGAGTGAAAAGAGGTTGTATCAACATTGATCCAAAGAAATCAGAGTGCTTTAAACAGGATTGTTTAATATGATTTGTCAAAACATGAGAGCCACCAAAAAAAAAAAAGGTAACCCAAGAAATTGTGGAATGAAATAATGTTTCAATGTTACATTTTTTGAAGAGAATATTTTGTTGTGATTACCAAAGATCTGAATTAGTTTCATAGTGTTGGGTTGCCATGTCAACAGAGGACTCCTCAGTGTGTTTGCTTCTGCTGTCAGAATAATACGTTTCTGACTTTAGTCCTCTGAGGGAGCCAACTGTAGCCTGAGTGAAAGATCACAAGTTTCTTTCAAAACTGAAAACAGCATCTTCATATAGATGCATATGTAATGCTCAGATGATAAAGATTAGCTCATAGGTAAAATATTCTTTTTAATGTTCCTACTAAATTATTACTAAAATTTATAAACAATTAAATCATTTGGGCAAAAATAAATTTTCCTAGAATTTGGTACAACAGTGCAGGACGTTAGAAATATCCAGTTAACAAATAGATAGCTTGGGTATCCCCTGAAGACTTGACAACTGGCACTAGACCAAGGTGCAATTGATTACCCAGAGTTACAGTTTATAAAGCTAAAATCTGTAGAGACTCAGCAAGTGTACAATATTTATCTGATTATGCTGAGTGAAGAATTCTAGGTAAGCCCAGTAGATCATGCCCAAGTTAAACCAGCCCACCTGGTGATACTCTCTGCTTCCTTTGATACAAAACTGTACAAGCTAGAGGCATTAATATTAATCTGTCTCTTAACATTGATATAACACCCCTGGAATCTGGAAATCAGCTCTCCTCCAACATTTATGAAGCTAGCCACCAAGAGCCTCTTTTTATTTTCCTGGAAAACATTGATTTTGTTGAGTTTTCGGACAACTCCATTCCACGCTTAAGATTATGCTCTTTTCCTGACTAGACTTTCCCTCCAGCTTCCATCAGTTACCTTTTAGATACTGTCAGTAATTGAAACTCATTATATTTCTGTAACCCATTTGTGTCTAGACAAACTGCCATCACATTTTGTAGCTGTATCCTGCTTACTAACGAGGACAGGATTGAAAGGTAGCTGATGATGCATCTACCCAAGGCAGGTGTAGGTATAACAGTTCCTAGAAATTCAAAATTATCTCTCTCGCAACAGACCAATGGACAGAATCAGGCCTCAAACTAGGTAACAAAGGGAGGATGATGTGGGAATAGATGCATGGTACTTAGTCACATAAAAAGTAGCTGATGTCCTTGGTGACCATCGAACCAGAATATGTACTACTTTGTTATGACTGCCTAGGGATGTAACCGAAGCTTAGCCCCAACACAAGTCTCCACATTGTAACCTAGAGATTGCTGAATTAATTGCAGCTCAACTGATAGCCTGGAAGTAGTCCCAGGTTTACCTGGATCTCTCTGCGTGTTCTTGCTCTCTCCCAGCAAGTCCTGAGTACGCACTAATTCTTCTCCCTGCATATGCGTGTTCTGGATTTTATAGGAAGAAAACCTAAGGAAGGATCTGGAAAAAACTGTGGTGGGCTGCAGGCTTGTGATTAGACCATCAGAAGAGTGAAAGCCTGGCATGCCTTGTGGCACAGACTGGCTGCTCACTCCAAAAGCTAAGTCAGAAATCCTTCTGTTGACTACAGTGGACTTTGAATCAGGCTAAAGATTCAGAAAAGATCTGGTCTTTCTATGACTGTGAGCTTTATAACATTTTTCATAATGAAAAACACATTTCAGAACAGTACATCTTATGTGTTGAGATAAAAGGCAGTCACTTTAGAGATCAGAATAAAACCTATGTTGTTAACTATTTTCTTTTTTAAAGAAGTGATAGCCAGTTGCCTGCTGTTTGCATCTTAAATTGCTACGTGATGCTTTCAGAGGTGGAATAGCATATCCTGGATCTGATCTGATATGACAATTCCTATATTTCTATTTACTATTTGATTTGAGTGGGTATGCTGTGATGAATAAGAGCATCCAGAATCAGGCTTATAATAAATATAAGTGATGTCTTTTATTTGTTGTATAATTTATTGTTTATTTATGCATTCCTTTTTGCATGAGTTAGCCTTTCATGTTAATTTCTCTGGCAGCTGGATTCATCAACAGGATAACCAGGAGATATTTTGCATTTTAACAAATGGAAATGGTAACCTGGTGCTTCCTTATCTGTTTTTTGAAGCATATGAGTAACTTTTGGAATAATTATAGGTGTTGCATTGATTTAAAAAAAAAAAAAAAGAGGAATAAAAAAGCAAAAAGCGGCAATTTCATAATTTCATAAATCTTAGATCATAGAATTCAGAGCTAGATTCAGCCTGTTAATTGATTGAATATGTCTCCTGTGTGAAATGGATATAGAGCAAATTATAGTCTTATTAGGCATTAAACTGATTATGCATTTGATAGCAGTTTGGTAGTAATCAGTTTCAATATAGTATATGCTAAATTCTGCTCACTTGAAATCCCTACGACAAAGCAAAAAAAATTACATGATAATATCAGAATTATTGCAAACCAAATATAATTGTGATATTTAATATACCATTAGCAACTTACTGGCTTTGTTCAGAGCTAAAACCAGTAATGAATGGAGTAACACATTTTCTATTGGAGTAAATGAAATTGTATTTGACTGAAAACAAATTTTAGCTAATATAAGAGAGAAAACTGGTGCTTAAACTTCAGGGAAAATAATGTCCTATCTCTCTTGAAGAAAGCCATGACATTCTCACGTGTCTGAATCCTTGAGAGAAATGAGGGGTAGTAGATGACAGTGTATTTGATAGATTGTAAAAAAAACAAGCACAGCAGTTTATTCTTGGTTTTTCTCAGAAGAGTAATCAGGATGGTTAAATAATCATATTAGGACTTTGTTTTCAGTAGGTTTTATTTGTCTATGTATGTTTTTTCTAGAGCTTATAGAAAAGTTCTGTTCTTTGTGATAGATTTGGCACTTTGTGGCATATTTCCATTTTTGCTGGGAGCAAATCATTCTGCTTTACTGGAGGGGTTGGCTTTGAGGCACCAAGAGGAGTGCATCAGTTAGCTTGCTGCACTTGGAGATGCAGAAGCAGGGATGCAAAGTCATCAGGCTCTAATTGTCACTCACAGCTGTTCATCTCAGTCTTGGATATACATACTCTCCATTATGTTTCGGCTACACAGTAGCTTAAGACCAACTTGTCTTGTGGTTGCACTGTTTGCAAGTTACAAGTGAGATCTGAGGCATGCTGAAAGGAAAATTGTTGTGTCATGCACAGCCAGGTCCTTCCTGGGAGCATGGCTGGACTCCTGCACTGTGCCCAGCCTGCAGCCATGTATTCCATGGCACATATACCTGCACTGGTACTACAGGGCCAAGATGAGGGAAAAAATCAGCTCCAGAGCACTCATGCCATGTCTCAAATTATTCAAATGTTGATGTTGTTAGATTACATTTCCCTAGTGCTGAGGCTGGCAGCTTAGTGCCAAGAGACCCCAATATCTAGTCAGGCAGATGTGCTTGTTTAGGCTCTCCATAGCCCTCTTGCCTAGTCTGCATTCCAAACCACAGCATCCAAGACTTCAGGGCTGACAATCTAAAGAGGAAATTCCACAGCACAGCAGGGAATGCTATCTCCTATGCCCTGCCTGCATCCAGAGTAAATGAATCCCTGCTAGGAATAAATATTCACAAAAGTAAAAACCATGCATAAGAATTGTCCGGAGAATTCTGTGTTTGGCCTCAACAGTGAAGAAGGCTATTTTTAATATGGAGGATGTGGTTTTTATTTGTGCAGTAAGATACAACTCTTCAACTATATGTATTGAATACAAATTTAATTTTATGTATTGAGTAAATTTTTTCTTAGAATGGAGGAAACTATATGTATTCTTTAAGCTGTATTTAAGTCTATGTTTTAAGACTTTCTATGACATTTACATTCTAATATGTCTCTAGAATTTATAATTTTTATCCCTACACTTGGATAAAAGAATGAAGAGATAAAGGCAGGATCAAAAGGGTTAATTTAGGAATACACAGATAAATAAAGCGACAGAGTCACTGTGCTATGTCTTAGTATGACACTCTTAATTTCTTGAAGTTTTGGGATATCTACCAGAGCAAAAGTCAAGTCCAATTACTTTAAAATTAATGCAATAAACAAATGGGTTGGAACACTAAAGGAGATTGTGTTTCCTGCCCTGCATGTTTTAATTTTAATTTGTTTCCTATTTAACAATTAAAACTGAGGATTTCATTAATAAAGTTGGTATTTGTTAATCAGGCTTAAATGCTGTATCTTAATTAATTCTGCAAAGAATTTAATGGATCAGGTTATTTGAAAACTGACAAAGCACACACAAAAAAAGAATCTTCACTTTTAAAATCCTCTTTTAGTGTTTCAAATTTTAAAGTGATTATATCATAAGAAGATGAGTAGATTTTAAATGTTAGAAGTAAGACAACTTTGACACCAGTTTCCTGTTCCCACCTACATATTTCATTCATTTCCATTCTATTTAGAGTCATGTATCCAGTGTATGGTTAGTGTGGAATATACGCACCATGTGTAGGACAGGCGATCGGAGGATGTCTCCCAGCGTGCTGCACTGGAGCCAGAACTATTCATTACCTCAGAGGATGTGTGTGTGGGCTCAACTGGTGCCCATGGCTGTCTACCCAAGTACTAGAAGGCAGCACTCTGACTGAAGGGACTTTCCTTCTCTGCAGTAAAGAAGGGCATTTCTGGACATGGCTAGTGGTGGCAGTTCTCATCCTGGTTGCTTTTGAAAATGCTTTCTACATTTTAGGAGATTTTACCTTTCTTAGAAAGAAGAAGTGGACTGCTTGGAACCCTTCAATGCATAACAATGTTGAGCACAGTCTGGTCTGAAGGAGAAATTCGTGTTAGAGTGGGAGTGAGAGGGAAACAATGTTCTTGATGTTTTTGAAATCTCCTTGTGAAGATATATTTTATATAAAGTACTAAACTGTGTGACTTGAAGCTTTCCCATGAATGCCTTGCAACTGAGCAAATGAGACTGTTAGAGCCTCTAATCTGTCCCAAAAAGCCCAGCCAAACTGAAGGCCATCAATAAGTGCCATTAACTGTCCATTAATGTTTTTAAAAAATTGTGTACCAGGGTTGCTGCTTTTCAAAGAGGAAGCTATACACCTAATTCATATATGTATCAATGTAAAAATTAATCATACTTCTGGACATTCAGGCCCGTGGAATCCTTTCATTCAAGACACTGTCTTAAAGCTTTCAGTGCTGAAAAAGAAGCTGCTGAGGATAGTTTTTTCTTGGCAACTTGCTTTGATTTGACATATGGAAGAGGTGAGAGGGACAGGGTGATCTTGTTTCCCAAGGAAACTGCTGCATGCACACTCATGTACCGGAGATGACACTGTGATATATTTCCCCTCCGTCAGAGGGCTTTACTGCACAAATTGCACAGGGTGTTGAAAGCGATAAAAGGAATGCATCACTGCATATTTGCTTTACAAGCGAGATACATAAACAGAATATTTTCTCACAGCCACCGGGCAGAAGCATCCCGAGGGCCTTTATAAAAATTGATCTGCCCTTTGAAGCCACGTGCACTCTGAAATGCCAAGACTTTAGTCTCCCAAAGGGTATTAAGCACCTGGCCTCCAGATAATGCTGACAGCCCTCTAACACTACTTGACTATCACAGCCCATACCAAGCTTTTGATGCTGATATTTAATAGGAAGATTAAATCATCGACAGAGGCACATTGATTGAAAATATATGTATATATATATGTATACATTTTGAGCTGCATAATTCATATTTTGGTTTAATCTTCTGAAGAGTGAGAGAAAAAAGTTAAGCACATGATGATTGAACACATAGTGATTAAGGAGGAATGAGCAACTGCTTGTGAAGAGTGCCTTAGACACTGAACGAATGCTGAAGTAATACCAAGTCTGTGAAAAACTTGGAAGTTGCTTATCTAAAACTAAACCGTACCTCTATACAGGGTGCAGGTTTGGTCTCAACACTGTCATTTAATCCTAGCTTTTCAAGAGGTTGAAATCTGGAGTTGTAAAAATAACTGGGAAAATAGCTGAAATCTGGAATCTGTTTATTCCCTGGCAGATGCCTGAGGCGTCCTGTTCTCAAGAGACTTTTATCTCCTGGAATAAACAAAGAAAACCTATATTCAGAAAAAGTCTTAGGTAATTTTCATAAAGCAAAGTCTAAATATTGCTCCAGTAATGCTGGCAGATATTGTTATAACTCTTGCTAAGGGAAAAAGTAAATCGTACATTAAAAAGCTGCTGGATAAGGATATCTATAGTAACAAAGAGATCAATGCAAGCATTAAAAAAAAATTGTTAAAATATATATTGAAGAAATTCTTCCAAATGTTTTAACTTTATGTTTTATAATTTGGAAGTCTCATTTCCTTCTGAAAAAGTCCTTAATCATGTTGTTATTCAGCCAACCAGATCTTTTGCTTACTGAAATTTAGTGACTTCGCAAAACCCCAATTTACACCTGACTTGTAAGTCAAGTCTGTTTCAGTTAGAGCAGGCCTGAGACAATGTTTCTTAGCCCTGGAAAATAGTAGACAAATGTTGCCCAAGTATCTCTAACTGTGGAGATGTATTGTAAAGTGAGACGTTATTCATTATTTTCTATAATGAAATCAAGCAGTGTAAACAGCTTTTAGTAAAAAATGGGGAAAAAATATCAACACAACAAATCTTTTTAACAGATGGAACGAAAATGAAATAGTATGTCAAGCAAACTTTCTGTGCTTTTGTGCCACAGTAAAATCTTTAAAAGGCAGTGATAAAACTGTGTAAAACATTCAAAGATGTTACACGATTAAAATCACAGTTTTTGTTTGTGAAAGATTTAAGTTTAACTATGTTTTGAGGAATCAAGTTCTCCTTTTCTTTAATCACTTCCAGTTTCTACTGCCTATATAGTGTGGTAGAACAATATTGTGGCAGAAATGTGACATAGGCAGGAAAGATGATGAAAATTAAAGTCTTTAAAAATAATATTTCAGTACAAGCTTGTTTTATTTAAATGAGCACCACTGATAGTAATTCATTATACTTAAGAAAAGGTATAGCATGGATATCTGTTAATTGATTTTTTTTCAACCAAATATAAAATACATCAGTAGGAATTCTCACAGGAAGGGGGTAAATGACTTGTGATTTTACGTATTTTAACATTCCAATGAAAGAAGCATTTGTAATCCTGTGAGGAAAAGTAACAAGGGCTATATGATACAGGAGAAAGAATCTGACCCCGCTGTTTCTGTGTCAAAATCCATCATTTTTGTAGGAGGTAGAATGTGTATTTTGAAGAACATATCCAGATCTGCATAAAAATTTAATGCAATGGACACTTCAGCACCCCGAATAAATTGTTTCACATAACTTACTCATTCTTTAAGGAACAGAAAAGTGAGCAGCAGAAACATAGAACCATAGAACGATTTAGGTTGGAAGGCACCTTAAGGATCATCTAGGTCCAGTTCCCCAGCCTTGAATACTTCCAGGGAGGAGGCATCCACGACTTCTCTGGGCAATCTGTTCCAGTGCCTCAGCACCCTCACAGGAAAGAATTTCTTCCTAATATTTAGTCAAAATCTAAAACATATACGTTTGTAGGTGGGTATTGAGTTCAGAGGAGATTTTCTTGCTCACAGGTATAAAGAGTAAACACTTTCCTGGATGATTCACAGAAGAAAAGATAGAGATTTTGTAATTCTCAAATTTAAAAGCTGATCTCAATAAAGAATGTTCCCTGAAGGATATTTTATCTCTGAAACTGCTTGATCACATTGGCGAACAATGGTTCTTTCAGAATTTCATAATCAACTTTCTGAAACATCTGAAATCTCACTATTTTGCAGTGACAGAATGATAGTTAGAAAAGATAAAGATAAAAAATTGTCCATTTGGCTCTGCAGCTGTTATCACATTCAGTATTAAGTTCCAACGAATAAGATGAGGTAGGTAATGAAAGACTTTGCTGAAAAGGTAGAATGTATTTATAAGATATAGCAAACTATATATTACTATTTATATTTTCACCATGTTTTAAATTGCATAGATGAAATTTTTTTGTCATTGTTTTCTCAGTATATTTAGACAATTATATTCACAACTGGTAAAAACAATGGAGAGGTCATCTCCATTGACTTGTAAATAAATCTAGCACTAGGTGAAAAAAGCCTACCTGAATGATTTGAGAATACTCTTTATTGGAGGTAGGATTCTACTTGTGGCATCATATACCTCTGATGTTCTCAGAAATTATGAATTTGTTCATACCTCTGCCTTTTGCAAGGTTAAGAGCTTCCCACTAGTTGTTAACTCCTGTGGACTGTAGTTTCTGTTGGATTTCTAGCACAGAAATATTCAACTGCTTGTTTACTCTATCATTTGTTTTAAAAAATATTTGGGGAGTATTCTACTATATTGGGCAAATTTTTGCTAGACTGTGAGTGTTTAAGCATACTAACTCTTTTCCCTCTTTTTCCTCTTTTCCCTCTTTTCCCTCTTTTCCCTCTTCCCTCTTTACCTTACCTTGAAACTTGCATAACACACACAACATTTTCAGATAGACTACAAAACAATATACTCTTGCATGCTTCATACTTTTTGTTGCATTTTTCAAGGTCTCGTGTTAAATGAGTCATCAGTTTCTTCCAAGGTTTAGTATCTTTCTTTTGAAGCTGACTTCTTACAGCAGAATCAGGCTAGCAATTGGGAAAAAAGTGATGAATAGACTATTGTAGTCAGGACAGAACTGGGCTGGAATTCTGCTGTTACTACTGACTTGAGATCTTGAACAAATAGTTCCATCTGTCTTTTATTTTATTATAAGGCTCTCTCTAGGCACCCTTTTATCTTTATTATTTAACTATAACACCTAGTATATTGCAAATCCACTAGTAGTTTTCAGCGACTTTTCATTAAGTTATTGGAATTGTGTGTTCTTGGGACTGCTAGGAAAATAGACCAGGCATACTCTACTTGAAAAAAGATGCTTCTGTTTTCAAGGGTCATCTATTTTTACACTCTTTGAATAACTAGGTTCTTGTGACTTTCTGTAGGAACTTGTTTCATAGCCATAGCAGATTCTATTATCAACAGGTTTTCTCTGTTATTTATTTTCTTGGTTTTATATAATTTCTTCTAGCTTTGGTTCTTTGTGACATGATATATAGGACTTGCACCAGACAGAATTGCATCAAGAGATAATGGGATCTAAAGCAGCGTGACTTTACTGCATCAGCAAAGCATACCAGACTCTCCTTACAAGGAGAGTAACCACTCTCGGAATACAGCTGGTCTGAGAGGAGAGTTGACTTGTGATTTTAACAAAGAGCCAAACTACTCCTAGTCTTTAAAAACTCCACATGCTTCTTCAAGAGCTGGATTATAAAGCAGTGTTCTAACATCTAATAAGTGATGTTTGATTATTGTACTGATGTACAGTAATTCCCTCTTCTTTCTGAAAGGAAGAACTCTTCTCCCAAAGGAAGACAGTTTAACATCTGAGACTAGTAATTTTATTCCTTTTCTTCTCTTTTTCTTTCTTTACTTTTACTTTCTCTTACTCTTGGAAAAGGTAACTCCAGAGTAAGAGGAGCAGTTGAACTCTCACTCTGTATCCTGTTACAAAATCTGTGTCAGACCTGTTGAGAGAGGCCAGGAATACGGGCTCAACTTTACTAAAGGATGTGCTGGAGGAAGTGTTTACCTGCATCATACTCTCACTGTTCATTGATCCCCTACAGAATTTGTTTATGATGATCACAGCAGTGCATGCTTAGCATGAATTTAAATTGGTCTCTTTTCTTGCAATCCTGCACTTCCAGCTTGTATCTGCTTTATTATCTCTCATTCTGTTTATACAGT
>NW_009722187.1:20444-103106 GCF_000703405.1 Apaloderma vittatum | reverse complement strand
GCTGTTCAGGGTATGCTCTTTCATCACCTGATCCTTACCAAATGTTGTTTTCTTAATTTTTATCCTGACATTAATTGTAGTAATGATTTTTAAGTCTTTATATTATATTAGGACCATAATTCAACACTGACCCAGCCTCATCAGTGTCATTTGATTACTGTCATTTTTTGTGGTGATCATTACCAATATAAATTCATGAAATCTAGCACTAGCAAGTTTAAATGAATTCCAAAATAAAACAATTTTATTTGGCTGCAATCTGAAAAATGCTATAATTTTCGTACTGTGTAGAGTCCATGCTACTATATTCCTTTATAATTTTTTTTTTTTTTTTTACTTATAATGAATGTAGTTTTGTAGTTTGTTCATCTATATGTGAAACTAATATTTATGTGGGATCATGCAGTTTAAATTCTGTCTAATTGAAGGCACGCTTTTTATGAAGTCTTTTTACTGGATCTTCAGAGACAGAGAGAGATATTTGTCCTTACAGTTTTGCAGTTTGCACTTTCTTCATTTGTTCCCAACCTCTCAGCAAAACATGTATTATTTACTTCAAGCAAAGCATACAAGGTCAGGATCTGCTTGTAACTCATGGCAGCTTTGCAGCTCACATTACCAAACATGACCAATAGCAGTAACGGTGCAGTGAACCTGTAATTAAGATTATCAAACCAAATTAGAATCTAATTGACGTCCTAATGATGAAAGTATCCACTTCTCATTGACTGTTCCCTGAGCCAACCAGTCTTTTTTGGTGCACTGAATTTTCATTAATGCTTATGTAAAGAACAAAGCAAAGAACAGCTGCTGCATCATAGGCTGAAACGATTGTATAATAAATTCATATATTTTGATTATTTTAGATTTATGGAGATAAACAGGAATTTTGAAGCAAAAATGACACCACTTTACCTATATAGATAAAGGGTGAAATATGTACAGGTAGATCTTGATAATCTAATTACAGGGGGCAGCAGTACCTCACCTTATATGTTTGTCACTGGAAAGTAGTGGGTACTGAGTAATGTTAACACCCAAGCTCAATTGTTTTTGAGCCTTTACTCAGTCATAACGTTCATAGAAATTAGCAGCTATTGTATCCTAGCAGAGACTTCTGCATGTGATTTTCTCAGTTTCGCCACATTTCTTGGTACATGGCCAAGTCAAACATGGGCAAATACATACATCTTGGTTTCATATCACTTTGATGAAGCAAATATGGGCTTTTTCTTTCTGTAGTGACATAAAATATCATACGTAAAAAAAAAAAAAATGAATATTTACTCTTTTGCTATTATCCAGCTGTTTCTAATAGAAAATTATGTAGCACAGAAAGAAGAAAGTGTGAAATTTCTAAGAAAAGGTCACCAACAAGGCCATCAATATTTACTTAATTTTTTTTGCTGCAAAAATGAATGCTTATAATACAGCAGGTGGAGAGAAATGTTTATTTTCAAAGAGACCTTTTTCCTGTTGGAGAAATATGTTGTAAAAATATGAGTCTGAAAAATAAGGTAACATCTGGGGAAGCTGAGCTTAGATACTGATAAAGTTTCTGTGCAAAATATGTAGTATTATTAACATTTTTTTGTCAGAGAAGACAGAGATATATGAAAATCCATAGGAAAGGTATTCTAAATGTCAGAAACAAAGAGCAGGCAATACTTTCTGGAAGTATACATACCTAAAAGTTACTCAAGTGATTGTCCATCTTTAATTTGCACAAAAGTTTAAGAATAAAAAAGCAGAAGGAGGTACTAATTTTTAAATATGCAGGATAACAATGAATTGTCATTTTCCTTTTAAATGAAAGGAAAATTACCTCATTTTCAACAGTGGCCATGGATGCTCTGAGTCAATGTGTATGAATTCATATTGTATGAAGTTGAAATGGGAATAAAAACCAGCTACTTTTTGAAGCACCCGTGATTCAAGGATCTGGAGGTCCAAGACGGTACATTCTTACCTTTGTTTGAACGTATATGCTAATGGCATTGGAGGAAGATCTCATTTTAGTTTTTATACCTAGGGAGGGTTACATTAGAGAGCATCATGTTCTTAATGATAATTTTGTTCTGGGAGAGGTAAAAACGGGAAGTTCCATCAGTCTTGATGCTTTCTGATATACTGAATGTGGCCCATAACCCAGAAATTTCTCATGATATAAGTGCAGATGCCTTCATCAATAACTTCTTTTGTTGCAAATGGAAGATGTACCTCACAGAGGTAAAATCAAATGAAACTTTTGAATCCAGATCGTCAGCTGGTGCCAAACATTAGAGCTTTATGCATTTGAAGATACAGGTGCCTAATGTGTCTATACTTGTAAGTATGGACTTTATATTTTTTACTGTTTTTGTTCTATATGGAGTCAAACTTTTTCTTCGAGAAGATTTGTAATTCCTTCAGCACCCAGGGAAAGTAAATCTGTGGAGTAAGCGCTCTCTGCCTGCACAAGGTACTATCATATAGACATTCTGGTACCTGAAGGGGGCCTTCCAAAAAAGCTGGGGAGAGTCTGCTCAGAAGGGCGTGTGGTATCAGGATGAGGGGCAATGGTTTTAAACTACAGCAGGGTAGACTTAGATTAGACATTAGGAAGGAGTTCTTTAGTATGAGAGTGGTGAGACACTGGAACAGGTTGCCCAGAGAGGTGATGAACGTCCCATCCCTGGAGACATTCAAGGTCAGGCTTGATGGGGCTCTGAGCAACCTGATCTAGTTAAAGATGTCCCTGCTTACTGCACAAGGTTTGGGCTAGATGCCCTTTAAGGATCCCTTCCAGCCCAACGCATTCCACGATTCTATATATTCTTGAACTGTAGGCACTTGCTCTATTTCTGTGATATGCTTTACTTTTAGCCCAAATTCCTTCGGTGACTTAGTTTAACAAAACGTGGCTTTCATGATTTTGCTAGTCTTTTTGCACTTACAGTAATGCTACATGCATAATTGCAGTAGATAATTCATTATCTCAATCAAAAGGCTATTGAATTAACCTTAAAGATAGATCACACAAGGATCTAGTATACATGCACATCTTCTGAAGAACCTAGATTTATTTCTCTTTGAAAGTGTGAGTAGTGTTCAAAGCTGCTAAGGAATTATGTGACAAGGGAAATAGAATTAATTTTTTCCCAAAGGGGATATGTGGGTAAGTCATTGTATTTGTGAAGTTATTTGATATTATGCTTAATTTGATTAAGCATGAAAGAATTTCTAAACAACTTAATGTTCAGCATGACAAAACTGGTGGTGTAGCTGAGAAATTAACTGTCTGTGATAAATCACTGAAATAATACTGTACATATTTTTAAAATTCCGAAAGGACAACATAAACTTATTGAATTGTATTTGACTTGCTGTTAACAAAGAGTATCCTATTGTCTGCATTCAGGAATCCCATATAAATATCCCAAAATTTCAGTGATAGTGAGTGGTTATTTTCATCTGAAAAGAGAATACTTAAATGTAAAATAGCAGAAAGGTAAAAAAGAGGTAATGGTAAAGTCTATTAGGAGAGTTATCAAATTGACTCAAGATGGAGCACAAGTTAAAAAGATGCTTGGAATTGGACAGTTTCTCCTTTGCATTGAAGTTTGGTTACCCATGTGTGCAAAATCTCTTTTTAGAGTGCAGTTAAGATTTCTGGTGAATTCTGAAAAATTCTGAAGTGATTTTTGAAAACCCAAATGGTGTGTTTAACTGTGAAAGAATGAAAATATCTTTGCTAGACACCATTTAAAATTCAAAACTATTTTAGTCTAAATGAAATCTGAGATTTATGAAGTGAATTCTTAAACTAGAATCCACCTCAGAGACTTTCAGCCACCTGAAAAAAATTATTATCTATTCATAAAAGTGTACCTTATATGAGAATTGGAGCAGGCATCTGGAAAAAAGTCCAGAAATGACCTTGAATGTGTGTGCTGTTTATTTAATAATCTTCATTAACAAACTAATGAGCCTTACATTGTTTCACTGTAATTTACCTACACAACTAGCAAGTCGTTCTACCCCTTGGAAGACCTCCATCAATTTATTTCTCATACATTATTTGACAGATGACCTCATTTGATCCTAAGCCAATGCCAGGTGGAGAGCAGGAGAGCTCCCAGCTGTTCCAGGGTGACTGTTATGGTGGAAACTGGCAAACAACAGCATGAGGATTGATTTGAACATTAAAGAGAGATAGAAAGTAAGTTATCTTCTTGCTATGACAGGGTAATCCCTTTCTTTTATTCTTCATTTCTGCTTGCTTTTGTAGAAGAAGAAAAATATTGATTTCTCACACCAGCTAGTGTTAAATGCATGCTGGGTGAACTTCCTGCTCTTTCTATTCCTGTAGTCACCATAGTGTAACACTCAGGAACACAGGACACAGTTAATGTACCACAGTGTAATGAAAAAGTTTTCATACAGTGATACTGTGTGCCATTTTAATTTTCGGATTATATTTTGCTGTAATCTTGAAATTTGACAGCACAATGCAAATTTTTTGAGACTTTCATATTCTTGCAGTTCATTTTTATGTTAATCTCTTACAATCTAACTGGTATTCATATGCTAATTTGTTATTAGCACATCAGTGTACTCTTTTAACACACAAGTAAGTGAATTGGTGCCATCTCACAGAGAATCACTTAAAGAGACAGCATAGATGGGCATGTTTAACAAAGAAAACACAAAACCATATGCTACTCACGAGTATGAGCATTATTTAGCTTCTCTGAAATTTATATAGCAAGCCAACATGAGAAAGACGGTAGTGAGGAATATTGTCAATATTCTCACAGCTGTGCAGTCCTACCAAATTCATCCCCTGTGGATTACAATGGAAGGGACAAGGTGGCTGAAGAACCCAGATATTCTTTGTCTCTATAAACAAGCAAAGACCAGGAAGGGGAAGGGAAGGATGAAGTGACTTGAGTGGTATCTCATAGCAGACTAGTTGCAAAGTACTCAACACTTTTAGCAGCCCAGGGCAGGAGATCTCTGGTGCCTCTGTGTCCCTCAGAAGACCCCTGAGGCTCCACAGCCATATTATTCCCAGAAAGACCTGGACTGAAAGATGAACAAATGTCTTGATTTCAGCAATGGTAATTTGTTTAGTAGGCAAGTGAATATGTGCTATCTTGTGCATAACAATAGCAAGGTTCTCTTTTTCCTTTTTTTTTTTTTCTTCTTTCCATCTGTCCATGAACTGAACTAGTTCAGCTTGCATTGTAATTAGTTTATTTAACCTTATGTTACTTGTAGGATTCCAAAGTTTGTGCTGGGGGGAGGAAATTACTGCAGATACAGATCTTCCAGTTTTTGCAGAGCTTGAGAAACCTAATTTGTTATGATGGCTTTTCTATTTGTTAATCCTTTTGTCCTAAAAATTGTTTATAGACTTGTATGTTCTTTGATTGTTCCACTGTTGCCATACTTAGACTCTTGCTTTTCCTGTAAAGATTGGAATGAATGTGTAAGACAGGATAGTGGGAGGTGAGAATTTCACACACGTCCTACCCAATACTCAAGAGATGATTGGGAATGCTGCCATAGCACAACTACAAACACTGTGCATCATACCTTTTTGGATATGTTTGCATGATTCAGATGCGTGTATTTATAGTTAGCTGCAGCTACTTCTAATTATTGTATCCAAATATTTACTATGTCCAATAGCATTACACAGATGAACTTCATAAAAGCTGTACACATATAGAAGCATAACTGCTGGGGCACAATGTATGAGTAACGTGTCTGCTGAGGTGACCTTGCTACCTTTGAAAATGTGGAAGAAATTAAAGGACGAGAGATTCTGTGGAACCAAACAAGGAAAGGGCAAGCACACTGAATTGCATGACTAAGAAGAAAAAACTTGTAAATTTATAATTGCACCATAATTTAAACTTACTAGCAGTGGTCAGTAAAATAAATGTATTTTTCTCTGTTGAGATGGAGAGAAGGAAGCACATTTTTAAAAGTTTATTATGTTAACATTTTTGCAATGTATTTGGAAGTCTTCATTTGCATTTGTCCTGTGGGCTTGCAAAGAAAGACAGTTATCATTCTCAAGTCTGGGACTGAGGACTTCTGAGGGTACTAGCTGTGCGTGATGATTCTCTTTCATATGTGACTCAGCTCCTATTTGATTAAGAATGCCAGTGAGCTCATTCATTCCCTAGTTGCTAATGAGCTAAAGGAATTTATTTGCTAAGTCAGTTTTCTTGAAGCCATGCAGACTTGCCCCACCCGTTTCTCGGTTATTAAGAGATTCACTTCTCATAGCACTGAATAGACATCCAGCTCAAAGCCATACCTGTCTGGTCTCTTGCAGATGAAGGAATTTGGAGGGATTTTTGAAATTATTAGCTCAGGCATTGGTAATAGCAACACAGGATTCAAAGAAAAGATCATTTACTTCTTCCAAAAGCTGCTGAGGCTGTATTGTAGACCTAAGCTGTGAATCATAGACTTTTTATTTTATGCAGAGGGAGTTAAATGGTGCAAAAATACTTACAAAGCCAACAATGTACTTTCACACAGAGATGAAGTACTGTATGTTTAGGCAGCATGAAGATGTATATTAAGTAAGGAAAGCGAAGGAAAAAGACACAAACCCATCAAAACTTCATGAGATACTGATCATATGGTACAGTGTTGATTTTCAGCCCACCCACTACTTATAGAGGAACATACGTTTTAGAGATGTCAGAATACACTGACGTTACTGCTTTTTATATTCAAATCTAGATGAAATTAACAGAAATCACCATTAGTGGTGGCTACTCCTCAGTGTATGTAAAATGAGCCTCTTGATGCCAGTTGTCCACACTATGATGCTGTCATTTTACCATAATGACACCAACTGGCAGCACTGCTGACAATCATATTACGCAAGCCAGTAATCAGCAAGTGAATATCTTCTCAACACTACTAGTAGTGTCTGTAATTATACTGAGTCACAATACTGTGGGTGATGTGGGAAAGCTTACATTTGTCTCCAGTAATGCTAAAACTACTCTGTTGTGTAAAATATTTTAGGCATTATATAATGTATTTTTGTAAGTCTGAAAATATACTACAAATAATGTATTTTTAACAAATGAAATGTGGGTAATAACTTTTAATAAGAACATTTAAGAGCTGTTTTACATGGCATATTGCAAAATAGAATACCATAAGTTTCTGTAAAACAGTCAAGAAGATGGTGTAGGGGGCAACATAAGTTGTGTGTCAACTAATCAAAAATAGTGGACCCAGTTATAAAAGTATCTTGAAAACAAACCTGAAATTTTTATGCATTAATAAGTAATTAAGGAAATTTGGGCAAGCCTACAATATATTTTCATCATATTAAGAAAAATTGAAGATTAAGAATAGAGCTGGTCAGGAAAAAAGGTAAATATGTTTTCCAAAGAATTTCCATATTTCATAAGATTCTGATACAGAATGGATTTATCCTATCTCCTGGAAGGAGATCTGGCAAACCCCTCCTTTTCTAAAACGATTAATCTGTCCACCTGTTTGACTTCATAGTAAAGTTCATCCAATGTCTCTAAACTTGTACCACCCTAGGTTTGTAATGTCTCCTGTGAAATACTCAGGAATTTTAAAATAGTCTCAAAAAAAAAAAATCTGCTATTAAGGGTTGTAAATTGCAAGGGAAGTAATAAATCCTCCCATGTGAGTCTGATGTATCTTTTATTGTAAGAAATATTTGGTTTATTTGAATTATGTGGATTATATGAAATCCACCTCCGTATTTTTCCTTAGCTCATTTTTAGAGATAGTAATCAATCACAGTGAATTCTGAATTGCTCTTAAGAATTAACTTAATTCTGTTTCTGTTGTAACTAAGGAAATGTTCAGTGGCTGAAAAATTGACTGAGTTAAAATTAGTTCTTGAGAAAATGTTACAGTCAGAAGTACTTCATTGCAAATTAACATGGATTGTATAGCATGAACCATTGCTTCTGTACCTAATATGGTTTATGAAATGTGTCCTAGCAGACATATCTTCCCATATTGTTTTAGAATTTTGGAAATGGTCTTCATTTTTTTCCTGCTGCCTTCCAGCAGTGCATTATAATTTGCCTTTCCTGTGGGTCTTAAACTAGTGGTAGTACGCTGTTTTATGACCTATGAGGTCTGAATATACAAACTGTAGATGTATTGTGATCTTTCCTGGAAAAGCTTCATGGTTGCTGGGACTGGATCCATCTGTCAAATAATCCCCCTCACCGGTGTGTCCCCACAACCCCTCTAGACCTATGTTGTTGTTCCTACTACGGACTGATGTGAAGTGGCTGAGTCATGAATTAAATGCATAAGGAGAAGTGCTGGTGCTTGCTAGCCATAAACTTTAGGAAGTCTTTTTGGTACAATACGTTCCTTTGTAACGGCAAGGTCAGGCTCATTTCCTTTTGTCTTTTCCTTGTGGACTGTTTGTTTTCCTTTTGAATATTTCTTACTGCCTCAAGTATTCCTTGCATATGCTTTGTAGAGGAGGAGTATTTTATTCTGTGGTGTTGTTGAATACTGTATTATTTGTATCAATTGCTTTTAAGCCATGAGAGAGTGCACAGATTAAAACCTATGAGCCTGCAGTTTCAGAGGTTTCTAGCAGACCTACTGAAACCCTCTAAGATTTACAGCTAATCAGTTATACTGTAAATCAGTCCTTATAAATAAAATTTTGTATATTCAGAAATCTACATCTTTAATCCACACATTGGGTTTTACTTTCACTTGAATTTATATAAATAAATGTATTTGTTAAAATTAATTTTAAAATTTACTTTACAATTATTTACTTCTTTATTTTTAATTTATTCTATCTATATAGCCCTTACTGCCTGATATAACAGAAGGTTAATGATCTTGTTTGTTCCATGTTACAGTTAACAGTTTGAGATATTCTATCTTTCCTCTACTTCATTTTAGTACTTCATAGACTACTGAAGAATTGGACTTTCAGAGATACTAAGAATAACTGTGATGCGTGGTTAGTACAGTTGATCTTAAAACATTCTGAGATAGAAGTGGTCATCAAAAACCTGGGCATCCATAAAGCACAAAGCATTGAAGAAGTTTGTAGCTGACTTCCTGAGTATTTCTCTTCATTAGTTTAAGCTCCTATTTAAGTATGATAACTAATGAAAGAATGACAAGAGAAATAATCTGATGTAAGGAAGCACTGTGGGTTTAAATTATAATAAAGTAATCCAATTGAAAAATTGAAGGAAGTGCAGACTATTAGTAGAAAGCATGCATATGAGTGTAATATGTAGAGATTTAGAGCCTCTACAACTCTGTGGAGGTAGTCCCCTTCAGCTGTATCAATTGTGCATTTCCACTATAGTAATTTCCACATGGACCAACTTAGAAGAATGTCACATGGCAAAGAAGTGCAAAAGAGTTTAAAGTCACTGAATAAAATGAAAAATTCAAACCCGAATGGAAGTCCATATTTGCCTTTGCTTTCAGTGTTAGAGCTTAGGAGTTAAAACACTTGATTGAGATGCCTGGTTTCAATTCCCATAAGCAATTTGAAATGCATACCTCCTACTTTCTAGGAGAGATACAAACAAAAGAAAAGTCTATACATTATTTCATGGTGGTGTTTACATGTCTGTTGAGCAACCCTGTGTTATACACTAGAAGGAGCACCACAAACCAGGCTTCAATGGTCAGAGCACTCTTCTACAGAACTGTGCTTCCTCCTGTAATTCCTCAGAGATAATACTTCAGCAGTAGCCATGGAGAGTGCATATATATGCTTGCTAAACATATTGTGTGTCAAATTCACCCTACTTAGGCATTCTTCCATGACATGTTTTAATCCCATCCAACAAGTAACCTCCATACAGCCACTCACTCCCTCCCTCCCATTGGGATGGAGGAGAGAATCAAGAGGGTAAAAGTGAGAAAACACGTGAGTTGACATAAGAACAGTTCAACAGGTAAAGCAAAAGCCACACAGGCAAGCAAAGCAAAATAAGGAATTCATTCACCATGTCCCATCAGCAGGCAGGTGTTCAGCCATCCTCAGGAAAGCAGGGCTCCATCACAAGCAACGGTTACTTAAGAAGACAAAATGCCAGAGCTTTGGGTTTCACCACCCCCCCTTCCTTCTTCCCCCAGCTTTATGTGCTGAGCAGGACACCGTGCGGTCTGGGACATCCCTTCGGTCAGTTGGGGTCAGCTGTCCTGGCTGTGTCCCCTCCCAGCTTCTTGTGCACCCCCAGCCCACTTGTGGGTGAGGTGGCGTAAGAGGCACAAAAGGCCTTGACTCTGTGCCCGCTCTGCTCGGCAATCACTGAAAACATCCCTGTGCTATCAACACTTTTCAGCACAATCCAAAACACAGCCCCACACTAGCTACTACGAGGAAAAAAAACTCTATCTCAACCAAACCCAGCACGTTCCAAATGGTGAAAAATACGGTACCACTGAGTCTGAACTCTTTTGTAGTAATCAAGTATTCTCACTGTGGGTTTTTTGCATACTTGGAACCATAACACCTGAAATTAAAAAGTACTCAAGACTGCAGCTAGAACTCAATAGAAAACTCAATCCCTGTTGATCTGTGTTGGACGTTGTCTGCAAATGTCAAACAAACAAAGTTATTATGGAAACTCAAAATACAGAAACGCTTAGCTTATGGCTCCAGACTGAAGACTGTGCAAGAGCCTTTCAAAGTTGAACAGTTGCAAGGATGCATCAAAAATCTCTTTAGAAATTTTCGGGGAAAAAAAAAAGAGAAGCATTTCAAGGTTGCATCTAGGTGGGGATTTTTAGAAGCGCAGTGGAACATGTAAGCAAAATATAGTTGCCTAAAGCTGACCTAAAAAGCATTTACATGATTAAGATTACTTAATACTGATAAGGGTGGTCAACTTTTTATTATTATTTTATTTTATTTTTCAGGCAATGAAAATAACTTACCAAGTGCTAAATAGCTGAAATGCTTAACATTCTTTATTCTCCCTTAGCAGAAAAGAGAATATTTTATCTCTTTTTTTTAACCTGTAAGATGCAGCAGAAGCTGTTCAATTACATTACATCCTACTGGGATATTAATGCATGGAACGCAACCATTAAGGGAATATAAGAGTGCATGGCTGTACTCAACTACTGAACCCCACAGTATATAAAAAAAGAAATGAACTGGGGGAGAAATAAAGTTGTTTAGGATGTCTAAGGATTCAGTGATTATTTAGGAGGTAGAGGTTGTTTTAATGGAAAGAGGCCCTTTTTATATTATTTTAGCTTTAGTTGCATAGATCTCTCTTACGTTATATAAAAAAGCCTGATTGAAAGATACCTTTCCTTCTCAACAAATTGTCTTGATCTCTGAAGACAAACCTTCCCTCATTTAATTGAGGCTTTGACAATCTCTTTCGCTTGTAATTTATTAATTCATTAAAAATCTAAGAAGTTAAATGTCTATTATAAAGTAGGTATGTAACTTGTAGTAATACAAAAATCTGATAGCACTTGCTGAACAGGCGAATTTTAAGTTCAGAGAACTTGATATGTATGAAATTAGGAACAAATTTGTCTGTGTCCTCATATCTGCATGCCGTTAGTGCCATTTTGCCTTTAGTGACATTAAATATTACTTTTTTTTCTTTTGTATAAGATGCAGAAGTCTCATAGGTGATGACTTTTTATTATTTTTTATTTCACTATGGGACTTTAGTGGTGGCTGGGGATTGGACACTACTGCAACTCATTAAATGTATTCATGGGAGGCTCATTGCTTATACTGTGCTGCTTTCCTGTCTATTTTTCCTATTTAAAGAATTACAAAGTGAGAGGAAACTCTGACAAGGGCCTGTCTTGACATGTAAGAAGTAGAGTTAATGCACAGGGCAGAAGTAGACCCTGTATTCTTATGTGATCATATCTTCCCAACTATGCTGAAAAATATTCTTGTTCAAGAGGAATTTAACAGTGCTTTTGTTATTACTTTCTCTTTCATTCTGTAAGGAAGAATGAGTCAGCAGTCATGATTTTCCCCTGTCCTTGTGCTTGTGGTCCTTTTTGAGCTGAACTCAACACACAGCAAGGTATTTCCTCCAGCCGTCTTCACAGTGGGATGGAGCGGAATGTCTAATCAACCATCTCCTTACACCCTTAATGAATTGTTACAATAAAATATGGTGATGATTATGCAACATTACTGCTAGTTACTGATTGTGATTATGACATCCCTAACAGAGTATTATGAGTTTCAAAGAGAGATTAGGTATCAAGAGCAAATACATTTATAATTATGTTCTCTAATAACAGTTGCCAACGAAGAGGAAGAAAAGAAAGGAGAATTATCCCAAACCCACATCATGTCTATTCAAACTAAGATTTGGCAGGGGATTTGGACTAGATGATATTTCGAGGTCCCTTCATTCTGTGATTCTCTGAACTAATATTGTCTCTGAAGCAGATTAAGTGCAAATAAGAGAGTTTTAAGTACCGGTACATACAGAAGCAGCAAATATGACAAAAAAATTATGAGAGAAATATGCATGACAAAAATTTTTATAGTATTCAGCAAATCTCTTCCTCCTCTTCTTCCTCTTCACAGCTAACGTATAACTAATGTAACCCCCTTTCATTTACATAAAACAAAAGAAGCACTAAGAATTTAAGGGAGAGGTTGTTAAGGAACAAAGTCTGAAGAGAGAAATTAATTAGGCCAGTATAAAAAAGGGTCAGGTAGGCCAGCAAAAGTCTAAAATTATTGTGCGGTATTCAGCTATTTAGAAGGGTGAAAAGTCAACAAAAGAGGCTGTGTGAACCAGTCATTGCAAACGAAGAGAATATAGGAAGAAATTCTATGTATGTGTATATGCACATATATATATACACATCTGTAATCTCTATTTGTCTTCTGTGCTTAGGAAGAGACTTAAGCATTCAAAAATATTTCAGGGTAAATTAGGTCAAACTTTAACATTATTATGTACAGAAGAAGCTCTGTGACTTACAGAGGATATTACATTTATATCTAGAAAAATAGAACTTTCATTGCCAAAGAAGAAGTTACATTATATTTTTATAGTAATTGATAAACAGCATGACCCAGAAAAAATGCAAATGAGCTCCTGAGTAGAGGAGGAAATTTTATAGTGTAACACTCTAGATAGATGGTGACATTGATGGAAAGGCACTGTCCTCTAATCATGGCTTGTTCCAGCTAAAGTGTTATGATGTTTTCCTTGAAACAACTGGCAACACAGCTGCTTAAGAATTCTGGATTTACTGCTGATCCTTTTATTACTCCTCTGGATAATTTTGTCCTTCCACAGATGGGAGTGTCATCCCCACAATGGCATTAAAGGCAGGAAGTTTCTAGTGCCTGCTAAGTGATTTAACTTGCAGGTGTTTCTTGGCTCATCATGAGTGAGAAGGGTGAAGTTTCAGGTTTCTCCCCACTTTCTATATAGCTCAATCTGCTTAATTGGTTTAGAAATAAGGGTGGATAAACTGTAGAACAATTTTCAGTAAAAGCCAACAATGTACTGAAAATTAAAGATTTATAGCCCTTCTAAATAACATTATTAGCACATCTGCTGCATTCTTTATTTGGGAATGAAAGAGAAAAAGCAAAGTTGAACCCTTTTTTTGGACTCTGCAGTTAGCTAAACAAACACCACCATTACATGTACTTAGAGTGTGTTGAATTTATTGTGTTTTGTAATCTACCTGTAGAAAGCTTACAATTACTGATTTTTAAACCCTATTCAGGGACTGATGATTTGAATTTCTCTTAATATATGTGCAGTACTTCCCCGCTGAAGATAAATGTTAGAAGTAAGATATCAAACCTTTTGCTTAGATTTGCTCTCATATGGACTAGTTATTGTTGTTTTGCTTAGCAAAAAGGCCTCTAGCAGTATATGTTGGATCTCATATCTGCCTTACAGAAATGCAGCTCTGCTGTCTTCAGGTAGTAAAATTCAGAGAGTTATTGTTATAAAAATAGACCTATGTTTGGGTTTTAAAAAGTTTTGGGAGATCTTGCACTGTTTTGTAAACATTTATATTTGTAAACATTTATATTACATTAAGATGCCTGATTTTGAAATCACTGAGTTTAAAACTTCAACTTTCAGAGGAAAAAGAATAAAAATCTGTGTTGATAGCCTATGGAAAACTGTACAACGTTTTACTGTCACAGTTTGTCCGTGATTCTTTTTTTATTTATCTGCTTTTACAGTGCAACGCTGAAAATATGTACTACTAATAGAATACTACCTAACACAGAGAAAGGAATTTTAATGCACAGTACCTGCTGTAAGTTGATAAAAAGTCTTAGAAGTTTTGACTGTTACCTTTGTCTATTAGAAGCTTTGGCTCCCTAGTTACCTAGAAAGCACAAACCTGTGAACAGTTTACGAACTAAAATACCTAAATCATAGTATGCATGAAAGATAATTAAATTGTCCAGCTATATTGCTGGCTGAGAGAACCAAAAGATGAGTAAAAATAAACTCAAACAGGTGGCTTATGATTATGACACTGTGTTTTTGTTGATAGAGAATGATAATACAAATAATAGTTTAGCTGAAGCAAAAAAGCAAAGTATGATGGAAATTAATTGCTAATTCTTAGGTAGATGAAGGATGTAGAGTCAAACCCTTCTTTCAACTAAACAGGCCAAGTTTATCTACAGTGAAATCTTACTGACTTTAGTGGAATTCTACCAAAGATTAATTTAACCTAATTTCTTTTCCATTGAGCATAACCTGGAATGGAGGGACATAACATTTTGGGAAGCAAACAGAGGAGGAGAAATGGTATTGAGGGAAACAAGAAAAATAAAGCTGAAGGAAAGGCAATTTAGTCAGTGACCCTTTCAAAAGTCACTTAAAAAGGGGTTTTTTTCCCTCTTTGTGGACCGTTGCAACAAAAATCTAGCTGATACCTTGAAAACAATCTTATTTGAGATATCAGGACTTTTCTTCAATAGAATTAATGGCACAATGGGCTAACTTCCTTAAAATTTGTGGAAGGAAAATGTTTTTCATAGATGAGCATCTGATCACAATGCAATCTGGAAGAAATATACTATACTTTGATACTGTAATGTATAGCTATTTCTGTTGACTAAGACATTTATGTTAATGTATATTGAATCTAAAATGGCCTCTGAAATCAATATCTTCCTGATAATTTTTTCAACTTCTTAGTTCCATAACTAAAAATTCTCAGACATTGGTTCTAACTCACACCACTAGATATTAGTCTGTTTGGACAATGTAACTAGCGAGTAAACTAAATTAAGAACTGTCTTGAGTGGATCCTTCTTCTTTTTTGTATTATAATTGTATGTAAACAAATTGATAGTAGGTTTCTGTGATTTGTATTTTGCTTTTCCCTCTCCAAGCATGGTCTAGTTTAAAAGTTACTCTATGAATAACATGGTCAAAGTGTCATCAAAAAGTCTCCTATGTGCTGTCTAGCCCTTACTGAAACAATAGGTGTCTTGTTTTAAGACAGTGTGAAACAGAGTAACACTGAAAAACAAGCATAAAAATAAATAATTTTATTAGTCCTTCCTGAAAATTTTAACAAAAGGTACATGTGGCTGAGTTTGTACATCTGCTAAGCTAAAAGGATTAACTGAAGTTTATAGCTGTGTGGTAAAAGGTATGTATTTGCTCCTGCAGATGCCACTGTATGTATACTTTTGTATTTTTACTATAGAAGGAAAATGTACAAACAATTTCATCAGATTATTCAAAAGAAAGCTAACATTAGAATCAGATTTTGAAACTGAGAGCATTGTAAAAGGATGGATAATTCCACTCTGGGGAATACAGGAGGCAGCTGCTGCTAATAAGAGATGGAAGGGAGGTGCACATAACAGCTGGCTGTCCCCTCACTGGGGCGACCTGTGACATCCCTGCCAGACACTTTTTCAACATTGTTCTCCTGTTGAAATTTTCAAGACCTGCCAATGAAACAAGGCTTCCCTGTTAAAAACTTTTTGCTTAACATTTAATTTGGATCTTCCTTCATGCATTTCAAACATAAAGTTTCTTGTCCTACCCAACGTGTAGAACATGTACATCCCTTCCTCTCTGCAGCTGTTTTATTTTTTAAAGACTGTTAGACAGTCTTCTTTCTTTAGACAAATCAACATTAATTTGTTCAGTCATTCATCATCATCACTGCTTCCCAAACTGGATGTAGTATTCCAGCTGAGGCCTTACCAAAGCTGAACAAATTATGCTCTTGCTGAACTGAAATTCAGAACATATGGGAGGTGTTTCTCTCCTACGAACCATTTGCCTACACCTGCTAAGAAGCAATAGACTACAGTGTGAATGGAAAATATGAAAGTTGATTTTTAGTACAAAAAGAGACTTAAAGTCTATGCTCCTAAAATAAAGAGCTGTGTGGTGATTCTGTATCAGAGCATATTCTGGTACCATGAAAATGTTCCTGTCCCAGGGAACCACAAACATCAGGCTCAGAGTTTAATAAGCCTTGGGATACTGAGCCTTTCATCATGATCTAGTAGAGACTATTTTATACTTGACACCCTGTGGTACACTCAGAGCAGTTTATCCCAGAAGAAATCAGGACAAATGCAACAGCAAAATACATTTTATAGAAAGGTTAATATTGTAGGAGAAGGACCAACAGCCTTCATTCAAACAACAGTTTCAAACTTATTGCAGTTGTACCTTGGAAAAAATATTCTTCCTTTTCTGTCAGAAACCTATCCTGTTCACTGAACAGGCACTATATGCTTTTATTTAACATTGAGATTAAGACCCAGAAAACAGTGTTTGAACATGATCTGTAAAGTAGTTAGTTTCTAAGATTAAAAATAAATAGTGATCTGTTTCTCAGGTCACAGTGAGGAGACAGCAAATAGAATAGATTCTTAGGACCTTTATCCTATGAAACATTACTTTGGCTGAGACCCAAATAAGCAGACTTCTAGTGGTCTATGAGTCTCATTAGGCATGAATGAAAGATAATATAGCTACAAATATTTGTATTGCCTTAAGTGGGGCAATTAACATACGAAAAAAATAAGACAAAAAAATGGAAAAATGCTAGTTCTATCTCATTCCAGATCCTGAAGGGTGCATACAAGGCAGTGATTCTGGAAAATTGAGACTGATTAACTAAATGATTAACTGGAAAGTGCAATTAATCTTCTGTTTCTCTTATTCAGAAGTCTTTTTTTGTTATAGCTGTCATGAAAGTTATATAAATGCATTTAATCTCTCTTAAATTTCCTGGTTGTCCCTATACTGTAACATATAGACACATTCTAACAAAAAATTGAAAGAATGATGGGATTTGGAAATGCTGCTTGTTTCCTTTTTCTTCTCTTACACAGCAGAATTCAAGTAATTCCACTCTAACCAACATCCTTCATGTTAATGGTAGGATATTGGTTTGTTGATAGCTATACTGAGGAGAATTACACTTTCCTAGTCTTTTAGAATTTTACCTTGTATCTTATATATATGTATGTTTTCAGGGAACAGCTCCATGAATTTCTTTTTTTAGCTTGAGAAACTGATGTGTTTTGCTCAGAAAGTTGGTGATTTGATCACAGTGACCAACTCAGTATAAAAAAATTATTATTGTGTAAAGACGGAAAGGCTTGCTACAACTTGAATTATACTCTAGGAGGCCAAAGTTAGCTCCCCTTTCAGCAACTCTAATGAATGATGCCACTTTAGCTCTTATTTGCTGTTTCTTCTGAGTGTGTTTGAAGACAAAGCACGGGTTGCTGGAAGGGTTAAAGCACTGATGGTTTGACAAAGTTAAAGCTGCCAAACCTAAGGACTGATTATAATAGTTTCTTGTAATAGTGCTTTATCCACTTCAACTTTGTTGGATTCTTTCTCATTTTAACAGGCTCAAAATATTTGATGATTCAGAAAACTCTTGGAGTTTATACAGCAGGGTTTATTTTCTCTATTTAGAGGAAGATTCTTCTTTTATTAGCCACTTATTTTCCTACTTCAGTCTTTGCCAGCTACTTTTATTTCTATGACACTGGAAGGATGTAATAATTTATTGTTTCAGAAATGCTAAGCTTTGTGGTATTTCAGGTAAACTAAGGCAAAACATGAAATTAAATGTGCACATCCATATGTGGAAAGAAGTTTTAAGATAGCATTTTTGTGTTACTACCAAAAAGGAACCCTTCAGTTAAAGTGTATCAAAGGCTGCAGATGCAGTGTTCTGTGATTTCTTACCTCGTGTAACTTGGAAAAAAAACCCGTGCAATGCAGTGTGATCGTGCTTTTTTAGGGCAACTTGGAAGGGAATAGTCAGTCAACTCCAAGGCTAATGCATAGTGACAGAAAGTAGAAAGCCTGAGTTCAACATCTACCACTTGATTGAGGTTAATATTTGTCCTGATAAAGATGTTGCATGCTTTTGAATACATTTTTAAGCTAAACTATAAAATGTTTTAATTTTTTCCGGAGTTATTCACTATGTTACAAAGTATTTTTTGCTGAGAAGAAAATTATAATGTTCTTCTCCTCGGAATTACATTTCAGGAAATAAAGTAAAGAAAGGTGGGTGTCTCCCTGGCAAAGAAGTATTCTGTTGCATAATCAAAATTAAACCCAGGTGTCCTGACACACAGTCCCAAAGTCAGTCCCATAAATCATTCTTCCTACAGCAGGTCCTTGTTACAGACCGTTAGCACATTTCTTTCCATCTCTCAGCTTTGTTAGCTTTCCAGAAACACTGACTATTCTGAAAGCTCTCACAGAGCTGCCTGTCTTCTCCTAGCCCAAGCTGACGGCTGTTTTACACTCACTTGGGTTTTAGAAATCAGTTCCAGAATTAACTGCATTTTTCTTTGTTAAAAACTAAAGTACACAAAATTGCCATGTCATTAGCTCTGCCAACAGCATTGTTGCCTATTATAAAAAATTCTGTCATCCAAGGTGATTTTCATAGAATCATAGAATGGCCTAGGCTGGAAGGCATGTTAGAGATCATTTTTAATCCAGCCTCCCTGCCTCCAGGGATGCCACCTCTTGACTAGATTAGGCAGCACATGGGGACCATTTTGCAATATATTTGCCCAGAATGACTTGAAGAATAGATTTTAAGAAAGAAGCATGTACCCAGCACCTTCCAGCTGGCTCAAGGGGTTCTCTTTGGGTGTAATTGTACCACATTTCAAGCAGTTTTTTACACTTACTTCTCCCTGCTCTAGAATAAACTGTTTATTTCTTTAAATTTTTCAGAGCTATTTGCCATTAGCAGAAATTTAGATGCTATGTTTCCGATATCTGGCACAATATGGTCTACCATCACCCTGTAATTTTCTTCAGAAAACTGTGACCCATCATTACAATAGGTGCTGAATTAAAGAACAAAAATGCCCTGATGTTATTTTTCACTGACTCAATGCTTCCTTTTTTTTGGTGGTATTTAGGTGTTTCTCTTATTCCAGGTAGATTACAACTGTTCATTATTCAATACCATAACACCTCAATGGCCTGTTTTGAGAGGTGTTCTGCTCTGTTCTGGCCTCACTATCTTACCTCAAAAAGGAATTAACTATGCACTTTACACATAATCTCTCTGCTAATATGCAAAGCAATATGTGCTTACTTCTGGGTATCAATATCCGTCAGTAAAATCATATTTTAAAAAAAAAGTAATTTCCACCCTGATACATTGAATGAAAGTATTATTCAAGACTTTTTTCTTTGCAGTTTTGTCTTTTTTCTGTGGTTTCATCTTAAGACTTCAGCACCCGATTCTTTTGCTTTGTTCTCTCCAAAGTTTACCTCTGGTGCGTGTAGCTCTCATTAATTTGAATGATAGTTTCCCAACAGCTGTAGACGCGTTCTTGGGATCATGCAACTCAAACCCCAACCTAGCAATATAACTACTGCCATGTTCTTCTTGTCAAAAGAAATGCTCTTTAATTTTATACACTGTTGTATTCTGTACATTCAGTAGAGCTGAGAAATTGTTACCAGCTGCTATTGCAATTAGATCGAATACCTAAAGCAGAGTTGTAAAAAATACAATAGTCACTTCCCCCCATCCGATACTGCTCCTTTTCTGTATTATCTCTGCATTTCTCTGTTGCTCTAAATCGTAAAATGTAATAATTTTAAGAATAAGAAACTAGATCCTACTCTATTTTAAATCACATGTCAAAACTACTGCTTTGTTTTTTGTAGGATACATCGTTCTATGGATTGAATGCTGTCACTCACAATTAAGCTTTTGACTTTAGAAGTTCTGGATGCACTTAACTTGACAGAGTTGATCAGAAAAGTTAGGTTCCTACATAATATACATGTGTATATTCAGATACTTTTCTAACTTTAATAAAATTTTTTCCTCTCAAAATCCCAGAATATTCTGGGAACCTTTAAGAACAGTTAAAAGAAAAATATTATCTGCCTTTTTTCTTGTGTGATCTAGCCACTGTGACATTACAGCAAATGTGGCAATTTGCACGAAAAGGACAACAAAAATGTTATCTTTTGTGACAAACAAAATGGACTAGTAATGTTTCTGAAAAATCAACAGTCATTATTTTGTTGATGAGAAGTGACACCTTAGGAAAGCTGAGATTGTTGAAGCTGAAAGTTGCCTTGCTACATTGCTGTAGTGTTTTGACTGCAAACTGCATACAGTGCGAAGCAACTTTGAAAGGTTGATCAAGAAAGGACATTTTTCTATGTTTGTATTTTTTTTTTATTTTCATGAGTTCCTTAACTCTTGAGGAGCTCAAACAGTCCAAGAACCCAGTGAAACTGCAGTAAAACTGGTTTGGATCTTTTCAACAGAAGAGTCTTTAAAACCGTTTATAAGAAACATAAATCAAGATTTGACTGTAACAGATGCTTTAATCTGTTGGCTACTGTGGTTTTTTGTTTTGTTTTGTTTTGTTCTGTTTTTCTGAAAGGAGACTTTCTGATTACTTTGGGGACTAGAAGAGTTTAGTACTTAAGAAGAAGAAACTCAAACTTTTTTTTAATCTTCGTGCAGAGCATGAAGATATTATTATTATTACTGAAATAGTGTGATAAGACACTGGAATGGGTTGGCCAGAGAAGCTGTGGAAGCCTCATTCCTGGAAGCGTTCAAGGCCAGGCTGGACTGGGCTTTGAGCAACCTGGTCTAAGGGGAGGTGTCCCTGCTCATGACAGGGTGTTTGGAACTAGGTGATCTTTAAGGTCACTTCCAACCCTGTGATTCTGTAATTCTATCAACATGGTAGTAATGTCATGTATTGCTCAGATCTTCACAGTCATTTTTTCCTAAGGTCCAATCTAAATCTATTCTCCTTCAACTTAAACCCATTTCCCCTTGTCCTATCAGTGGACACTCTTGTAAAAAGTCCCTCCCCAGCCTTCCTGTAGGTTCCCTTCAGGTATTGGAAGGCAGCTATTAGGTCCCCCCGAAGTCTATTGTTACTGTCAAGGCATGTCTACATTTAGATTTAACTAACTGACTTTAGCTGTTCATAATCAGAATAGGTTGCTCTGTCCTCTGTGGTTCATGGAATGAAACCTTCCTAGATGGTTATTTATAAGTTCTTTTTTATTAACCCTGTGTCAAAGATATTTTCTAAATACAGATTTTTATTTTTTTCAGTTAGGTGGAAAAGTTGCAATATAGTTTTCATTGTACTGGATTTCTCTTTGTTAGGGTTGTTTTTTTATTCTCAGAGCTCAGTAACAGTCATACTTTTGACTTCTGCAGTATTGCCAAAGTATGACATTTTACCAGCCTTATCACAGTTTCAGAAATTCCCTGTGTTCACATTTACAGAAAAGACAGTTTGGGCCTGTGTTATGACATAGTATAAACTAGTTTATATGCATCGATTGGGAATGTCATCCTTACTTTTTGAGTTTTCTGGTAAAGATGACAGTCTTTGAAAGTCACAAGAGATGATAGAGATATGTGTGACAAAAATGATATACTAAATAAAATATATTTTCCCTTCTGTTTCACATATTAATATAGACACTCTGTTCTGAGATGAATTTCTTTAACTTATCAAGATTATAGTCAAAATAACCTTCAAAAGGCCCCTGGCTTAGTAGCTAGGTGAAGTGCTTTGCTTCACAATTTTTATTTTAACAAGGAAACTAACTATATGACTAAACATCTGTGTCAGATAATGAGACAAAGGAAATCCTTAAACTGCTTCACCTCGATTTGTAACCATGTTAGCTTCTGAGTGACTCCATTGACCTCAGGTTAATTCTGGTGCGTGCAAGAGAGGAGTCAGGATACAAAAACATCTGTGCTGTAAAGAAATTCGCATTATGTCAACTATAATTCAGGCATAGGAAAGGAATATTTGCAGTAATGGTTTCAAAATACTCATGGTAACTAATACTCATACGAGCTTTACCTTGGGACTGCCTTGAATTGGCTAGTTTCCCTTCCAATGGAGTAAAATTGCTGCTTATCACCTGCTACGAAAAGTCTTAATTGTTGCATATTTCTTTATAGAAATATAGCTGTCAAAAAGTCAAATTGAAGCTATTACTATTTTGGAACCCACATCTATAAGATACATACATACCGCAGGGACATATAGGTTTATGCAAATATTTGTTTCCCCAGTGCACATCGTGTTTTATCCCTAGCAGTGCCAACACAGAGAGTTGTACCCAAGAATTAGAGTCCTCCTGGGAGGGGAATTTCGTGTACTGAAGACATTTGTCACTGCTTTCTAGATGGTTGATATATTCTGTAATGTCTGTACATTCTTTATACTGGATATGCATACACAAAAATAACAAGAAAAATATGTTGTGGGCCAGCGTATAGGACTTGTGAGCTAAAACATGTAATCCAATTGTAGGGAATTAAGGTATCTGCAAATATAGCCTCTAATGTAGCTACCTTTTTCCCTAGAATTCCTTTGATTATATAGGATCACAATAACCACTGCTGAATACCAGGATGCTCTGGAATTCTTTTCACAAAAGGAGCTTTGTTCTATTCTAATCTTCAAGTGAAATTGCAGCTTTTGATAGCAATGGACTAAAAGGAATTAACTGAACAATTTGGTCTAGGTTTGTGTATTATTCCTTTCTCATATTTGAGGAAGAGTTATCAAAATGAGATATTCCAGGGAAAAAAAAAATCAAAATCAACATATGGACATCTTGATTGGAAAATTTCTGGCCAACATTATTTTAGAAGGTCATTAGCTTGTTACCATGGATTGCCAAACTGCTTCTTGTCTTCGTAACTGAAGCATTTAATTCCAAGTGTAAAACAGTAACCAAAAATTAAAGAGACTAAATGTTTTGCATGAGTCTTGAAGTTCATTTACTGCCTATCCTCGCCTCCTTTGCTGTAGGCAATATTACTATTTCTACTGTCTTATGAGAGAAGACCTGTGATAACCTTCAGTGTGGCTGGAAAGGAAAGTGAAATGAGGTTACTTGCCAGCCTTGTTGTTGTTCATTTGCTACTGTCTATGTTCCCTGTCAAATCCTCTGTGTCATGCAGATATTTGTCCAGGATGTGATTTTCTAAAAGAGTAAGTAAGTCTTTGCTCTTTTCAATGGCTCATAATTTATCATTGTCAAAAATATGCAAGCGTTTCTTTTTGTTAGATGGATGAGAACAGAATATAAATGTGAGTGTGTGAGCGACACTTTCAGCACTGATGTCTGTGGTGGCAATCAATCACAAGTGGTTCAGCAAAGCAAGGTTACTGAAATGATGTGCTGCAAACGAAGCAATATTGCAGTAGGTTGGGATAACTGGGGCTCTTATTGGTGTTATTACACTTGACGCTTAGACAGTGTATTTCTTGCATTACGTCTGCTGTGATTGGAATGATTCTGGGAATGTGCTCTTGCTGTTTCAGGCCCATGTACAACACAGGAGGTAAAAGAGATTTACCCATTTATTCGATAGTGCTTTCTGGAACTGATGGAATTTAAGGAAAAGGATTTTAGAAAATATTTTTCAACTGGCAGCAGACTGCTTTCAAGGGTGAATTTTCCTTTTCCAAGGGAACTACCTTCCCAGTAGCCACAAAATGCAAAAAGAGTAGGAAAAAAAGTAATCTTTTCCCGCTGAAGGTTTTCTATTTTTCATGTTCCAAATCTTTTTATGTAAAGGCAAGGCATGTAACTCACCTTCTAAATACCACTGGGCCACTGTGTCTTCATGAAAGAATGTAGTTGCAAGAGACAAAGGAGATATATTTTTATGCTTGTTGCAACCTGTCAGCTTTTGAGTCCAAAGTCATCCCCCATCCTTCATAACTCCCACAAAGAAGGGATGTGACCTGTGTTTGGATTGCAACATGTCCAAACCAGCTGATATGTAACTGCATTGCTTCAAAAGCAGTGAGGAAGACAGCATGTGCTTGAAGGAAGGTCACACTACTGGAACTAAACCAGCTAATAGACACAGATATTTGTTGAATGTAAGATTATTAGTATCATTGAGTACTTTCTCAGTAAAGCTAATTCTCCATTTAGGGAAAAAAAAAAATCTCTTTAATTTCCAGTATTGAGAGCAGTTGATTAGATTTCTGTTACTAACCTTGTCTTTTCCTCTGATTTTGCTTTACAGAGCATACTTTAGTTTGAAAAAATGCTTTTTCATCTGAAAAAAGAGATATATCTTGAAGGAGCCAGTGTAGACCATTAATGTAAAAATCAGCAAGGAAAATCCATTGGTTCACAAAATAACTACAACATAGGACCCAAGTCCTAGAATGAGATAATAGATCTGCAAGGCTTTGCTCTGTTTAAGAAGTATATTTATATTACTTTGGCTTTGGTCCTTTATGAAGCTATTGTGAATTGATAGGCTCATGGTATAACATGAAGCCAGAGCAAGACTGGCAAACAGAGAAAAGTAATAAGGTAGATAAATATGTATGTCTTGTTGGTATTTGCTATTCATGAAATTTACAGTGTTATTTCATTTACATGAGAGTTATGAATATCTAGAATATGTGCATTTAAAATATTTCACTTTATAATGGCTGTCACTATGATGAGCACTTAGCTTTCAAAGTGCTAGTCTAGTCACTAATAGCTAATCTTTGCTTTTGCATAGAAGGCAAAAATATTTTTCATTGCTGTAAAGGACAGACCAGGTCACTGACATGAAACAAGTCTCAGATGAGACCCTGCCTGCCATCCATGCCAAAAATATAGTAGGTATAATTGTATTTCTCTGGGAGGTAATCTGCAACTCTTATTGGAGCAACAGGAGAGTTACATTTTGCTTTTAAAAATATCAAGATGATCACCGTACATTTAGTATAGCAAATTCAAGTACATGTGACTTTTAACCATATTTTCACATATATAAATAATGATGGAATACAGATAAATGTCAAGTATGTAGGTTTAATTCTGTTTTTAGCAGAATTATTTAAACAGAGACTACAGTGAGTAAGAAAACACCTGAATTATATTTATATTTTCCTGTTTACAAATTACTTACAAACATATTTTAAAAAATTGAATCATTCACAGTTTTCAAGACATAGTACTGTAATACTACATTTTCTCTGTAGGTCACTTACACATGATTCATTATTTGTGTTTAATATTGGTGCAGTTCTGTATAAAGATTTTATGAAATTTATTCTGTAGATTGATGCATATGAATTAGAAAAAATGGAGGCTGATATTATCAGGGAGCACCCACGTTATGTATTATAAAAATTAACTGAGAGATTCTTCAGAACACATGAGACAAATACATCATTTGGCAGCACTGGAAGTAGTACGACAAGCAACACATTCTCTGGGAGAATCCACATTAACATATACATTTAATCAACTGTAGGGCGTAGTATAATAAGGTGCAAAGGCATTTTGGGACTGTCCTCCCCAAATGCTTCCAGATGTAATGGAGTATAAATAATTGGCTGCAAGTGCTTTGGCCAGGGAAGCACAAACGAAGCCTGAAAGAGAAGCATACTTTTTAATGAATTTCTTCCATACCACAGTCATCATGGAGACTTCTTTCTTCATTACTTTACAGATATAGATGTATAACATTTTTTCTTAGCTTGTCTGTCCTGGCCAAGGGCTAGCTATTGACTCCCTGCTTCACTTTGTGGTGTACAAGCACGGATAAAGGGGATAGAAGAAGTAAACGGCTTTGCAAGTGGTCATCAAGTAAAACAATGCTGTGATACAGGCGTTCTGGAAATATATATGCTAACCTTTTGTGGATAGAATCATGGAATAGGTTAAGTCAGAAAAGATCTTTGAGATTATGAAGACCAACCATTAACCTGGCGCTGACAAATCCACCACTAAACTACGTCACCAAGCACCACATCTCCATGCCTTTGAAATACCTCCAGGGATGGTGACTCAACCACTTCCCTGGGCAGCCTGTTCCAGTGCTTGATAACCCTTTTGGTTAAGAAATTTTTCCTACTATCTAATCTCATCCTTCCCTGGCACAACTTGAGGCCATTCCTTCTTGTCCTATCACTTGTTACTTGGGAGAAGAGACTGACCCCCACCTTGCTACAACCTCCTCTCAGGTAGTTGTACAGAACATTAAGGTCTCCCCTCAGCCTCCTCTTCTCCAGGCCAAATAACCCCAATTCCCTCAGCAGCTCCTCCTAAGACTTGTTTGCAAGTACTCTCACCAGCTTTGTTGCCCTTCTTTGGACACTAGCATGTAGATGGCTGTCAGGATTATTGCTTCATAAAAATACTAAGTGAGAGTAAATCCACTGGTAGCTACAGCATTTTTTTAATATACTTTGGAGTAGCTGGGAAAACTACAACACCTTACAGATGAACAGTCTCGGGCTTTATTCATGGATGCAGTTCACACATTGAGTATCCCTGACCAGCAGTAAAAAACATTTTCTAGTAAACTTGGGCATGAGATAAACCCATTTCTAGTAAGGATGACGAAACTTAGTTCTCAATTTTTTATAATGCTATTGTCATTAACAAATTTATACGATATATTTTACCTTCTAGATATTTTTAAATAGTCTATATTTTAGACAAGAGTATTTCTTTATTAGCAAAAAAAAAATTGATGACATAGATATGTAAAGTATGTAATAGTGCAAAATTTTTCATTTTATCACCTTGCCTTATAAACTGAGTACAGAGCCTATCACTTTATTTCTGTTCTGTTTTTACTTTCAATATACATTCTTCCAAGTTTACCAGCATAAATACTTTCTAAATTACAATATTTCAAAGATTAGAAAAAGGAACTTGTTTTTAATAGTAAAGATGATTAATGCATCTGCTTTCAGTTCAACAGGATCTCAGTACTGCCGAGTGATATTAGTTCCTTCCTTGACTACAGTGACGAGAAGTAATTCTAGTTCAAAACTTGAAAAGGATGATAACAGTGTTAGTTAGTTCTTTGAGGCAGCTGAGGACATGGGTCATTGATGGAATAGCTCACTGAAATAAGCATTGATCTTAATTGAGTACAAGGGACACAGTGCCTTTAAGAATTCCAGCCATGAAATTCTGATAGTTTTAGAGATAAGGTACCATACCAAAATTAAAATAAAAAATAAAACCAAAACCCTTTCAAATCAAAAAAGTCTTCCAAATCAAAGCAAAATCTGTTTCTGAATTTTGATTTTGATTTAGAAAAGGGGTCTTTCACCACATGGGAAAGAATTACATTAGACAAAGCTAAGGTTGGATCATATGATCTGGACTCCAGCACTGGAAATTCTGGAGCTTAGCAGAACTGATCGATCCTCAGTCTCCCAGGTGCAAAGTAGTCTGAAGAGGACTTAGACCGGGACCTGAAAGCATATAGGAGAAGAAATGAGCAGGATTTTTTGAAGCTTGTTTTGTAGATGAAAATCCAAATGAAATGAAGTGATTCAGGAAATGTTTTTGTGGAATTAAGACACTTAATTTGGAAAACCTACATTTTTACCTTAATGTATGATATTTTCCTTCTTTCCCATTGTAACGCTAAGCTTATCTGCCTTTCTGTGGATTTCGGTCTTTCTAGTAAGTATCAGTGCAGGCATTTTGCTGTTAAAAAACCTCAGTAAGTTAGTTTTGTTCTTTTTTTTTTTTCTAGAAGAACTTTGAGAATAATGCAGTCAGTGATGTTAGACTGATTTTTTTTTCTTTTTCACCTCAGAAATTGTTTTCTTTCCAGCCACATCGTGAATACAGACTTCACTTCAATCATTTTAAGCAGAGAGCATGTTCTTCAGTTTGAGGACATGTTACACCCTGATAGATAAATCTCATGCAGAGAATTAATGTGCCCCTGGCTTGATAGTATACATCTTCAAGTAAATGCCATTTTCTCATCTGGATACAGTGAATAGGTAGAAACGGAAATTCACAGAATTATAACAATTTGCTTTGTTCTTAGGAAGTTATTGGAATTCCCTAAGGGAGAACTAAGCCCTGTCATCTTGAGAACCAAAACCTTTAATAAACTCTTAGTCTCCTTAAAATAAGTAAAAAGTTTGAAAGTGTAGTTCCACGTTAAAGACTGTCAAACCCATATGGTTACATTAATACCACAGTGATGTATATCGTGTTGTGAACCTCAAAGCTAAAAATCACGATTGGCTTAAAATTTTGAGATAAAATATAAATAACACCTTTGGGCTTTTTTTTTTCCCTATAATTTTCTAAGCCTTAATACTGCACACTGTTCACATATTCAAGCTTTTCTCCACAATCATAAAGGCTAGAAACATGTTTTTATCTCAGTTTTCTCCAGAAGCAAATTACAAGCTCTTAAAAAAGTTACAAAACTTGTAACATACTCATGAGAAAAGCAGGATAAGTTTCAAACCTCTATGACTGAGTGCTGTATGACCTCCTGAAAAGATCAGTCATAGTACATAGATACTTCAGAGAACCTGGAGCTGAAATGTATGTTCAGCAAATTTTAAGACTCACAGCCCAGTGAAATTCAAAACAATTAACATATTTTCACTAAATACCTTTTAATTAAGAACTTGAGGAAAAGTTTGACCATCCCTTCACCACCTCAGAAGTCTTGCTAAGTTGTACAGGAGTGGAAGAACAGCAAACAGTCCTGCTCACATTCTGACTTATCTCACTCTGTTAATTCAACTGCAGAGAAAAGCTGAAACTGGTTCTTCAGTGGTGTCCTTTTTACTTAAAAGGAAGTCAGAGAGCAATTGTAACCTGGGATCCATTTATGCTTTGATACATGTAAATATCTGGCTTACAGAGTGTACACATAGAAAAATACTATTTAAATCACTGGTGTCATGAAAGTTATGGAACAAAGGGGTTTGATGCTGTTACCTGCTTAAACCAAAAAAAAAAAAGAAAAAAGTCAGGCTACAATTTCTTTTGCAGAAGTGTATGTCAGGTGTTAATCAGTTTGGGTTTTTTTAGAATTCCTATTAAATCTGAGTCATTTAACTGATATCTTATGTACCACTTTGACAATATAATCTGAGTTGGGCAGTTTTGACAATTGTACAGAAGTTTACTGTGAAAAACTATAAACCCTAAATTAAATTAAACACATATTGAGGAATAATCCAATGTATATCATGCTGCGCTGGTATGCCAGTGGTTCTATGACTTGATAAAAGTTAATTCTGTGTCTACTCTTAGTTAATTAAATGATGTGCTCTACTTCAAGGAGTGTTTTGTAGCTCTCACCAGTTTTGATTCTTCATGATACACAGACAAGGCAGGAAAGCAATGGTTGAACACAGAGCATGGATGTTTTGTTTTAATCCTTGCTTAAGGAAGAAAAAAAGAACAAATAATATACGACTGCTTAGATATAATAGGATTTCCCCTGTTTTAACTATATACCAGTAGTAACATAAAGTCATATTAAATAAAATGCTGCTATTTTCAAGTATAACAGAGCCTATCAGACTGCTGCCACCTTCGCTTCAGGTAAAAACACCAATACTAACACCCATACTTTTAATAGATTTATTATGATGGGCTCTCATTTATGCACTCAAAATCGTAATCTCCTAATTTGAACTGCTAAATGGATGTCCAGATTATTTGACATTGGGAATCAATTATGAGGAGCAGTAGCAATGTGTGGTAGCTTGCAAATGAGTATTTTGTGCTTTTTTGGAGTTCATGTCAATATTCTAGCCTTTTGCTTTCAAGAGCAGCCACTAACGTTTATATAGTTTTTCCTGCAAACATCTTGGAGTGCTTTACAGTCATTAAAATCAAATTAAAATACCGTCTCTATGGAAGAATGTGCATAGTAATTCTCATTTGAATATTAACCCAGTCTAAATACTTCTAAATGCTTCTTTCTGGAAAGTTCTGAAAAACAAAACAACTCCATGACAATGTATTTTCTCTTTGAACTGTTCTATAAAGAGCAGTGCTTATAAGAAACGGCATGGTAACATAACAGCCAATAGAACTACTCAGGTACTTAAGTAATGTCTCAGGTGGGTTTTTCTACTGTTAAGAGGCTCTTGAAATAATGATCAGAGCAAAATCTAAATTGTTTATCTGGTATGCACAGAACACAATTTTATTAATGACTGCTTACGGTATGGTGCATATGCTAAGGAACCGACTCCAATTTTTTTTTTTTCTTTTCTCAACCCTAAGGCATTTGGTGTATTTGTTGCCTGGCAATAGCAAATCACATCAGAGTCACGGATCCCCTTATTTCCTTTGATCCATTTCTCCCACTGACACACAGAATGTGCTCACCTTGTACTCACCTTGGGGAACTCAGATGAATCCAGTTAGTCCAGCTGGTGATGGTCCGTGTGGTCATCTTATTTTTAGTGTAGTATCTCATTAATCGATATTTTTAAATGCTGTTGGCTGTCAGTCTGCTGCTTTTTTTTTGGTGACAGCATATGGAAACTAGAAAGCAACAGCTAGTGGTTTCCAATTTTCTTCAGTAAAAACATCAATCATTTTGCAAAATACTCTTTTCCATAGTCGCTTAGCTGTTCTGCAAGCAAGCAGATGACATTTGACTGCACTTGGCTGCAAGTAGGAAGCCTTCATGTTCTCTGTGCTGTGCTCCTTTATTTAATATTTGCATTATGTATTAAATTTTTGACATGCATTCATCCGTGGCCTCTGCTAGACTAACCGAGTGCTTTTTCCCTCTCCATTTCTCTGAAACTCTGTAATAAAATAGGTTTTGAGCAGGAATCAACCAAACAAGGAACATATTTATCAGTGGATCTCCCTTGATATCTGCGGGTGAAAAAAAAAATTGCAAAGCAATGATTATGTTTGCTTACTTAATTTTCTGTTATTTCTTTATATTCATCAGCTAAAGAGAAGATTCCTGCTACCAATTTAAAAAATATTTGGAGGTTTATGACATTATTTTAGCGGGTTTTGTTTTAAACTCCAACTGTTCCTTTCACTAGAAGCTCCTCCCAATTACAGTTTTGATGAAACAAAACAAAAAACTAGCAACTAAAAATCACAAAAAATAAAGAAAAAGTTATTAGGAAAAAACCAACAAACATCAGCTGAAATTAAAAATGCATTATCGGTCCTTTCATCAAAGGAATGAAATTACACATTCAACATGAATCAGTCATCTAAGTAGAAACTGTTAGCATTCTGAGGATAAATAACATGGCTGTGTGGTTTATTGTTGTGTGTTTTATTTTCTCTGCAAAGCTGCTTCTGGAGCTCTCCTTACAGAAACACCATCTGTGGTTTAACCAGGATTCTTTTCAGCCATGAAGTAGAGTTGGGTGAGATTCTGTAGAATTAGTGTTTTGACTAGGGAACTCTAAGCAGTGGAGGAGGGAAAGATGAACCACTCCTTTAGGGCCCATTAGCAGTGTAAAACAATGTTCGCACACTATAGAAGATTAGAGCTAATAGTTTGTAATTAGTGAAAAGTAATGTAGTTCCATGGGAGCATCAAATCAGTAATTGATACATAATGCCTAGACTGAGTTTCTTTCCTGTATTCCATGGTCATGTTTCAGAAGGACATTTAATATTGTGATATGATCACCTCTATAATTCCCTCATAGTCGATAGTCTACACATAAGGAATAAAGTGTCCTCCTCCTAACAGACCTATTTTCATGAGATTTGAAATGGTTTTTGTCTTGATTGAACCATGGGATAGTCTAAACTTACAAAGAAGTGATACTTGTCAACTTTCAGAATAAGTTTTTGGGTGTCTACAATATTTTCAGAGCTAAGGTTTTGAACCTCAGTTGTTCTATATCAAAGCAGAACTTGAGTGTAAAGAAATTGCAAGTGCCAATAGCTAACAATGTGTTATGATGAAGAAAGGGAAAATAATCAGCTTGCATCATTCCAGCTGTCTACATTTCAGATCCAGATTTTCTGGATGTAAATGAAGGCTTCTTTTTCTTTTTTTTTTTTTATTACTCACATTAAAAAAAGTAAATCCACCACTATTGAATGCTGCCATGAGATTGCAAATTACGGGAAGAATTCTACTAGGCAACATTTTTATCAATTCTTTGGTAGAGAATAAAGCATTTTTAACAATTCTTGCCATTGTAAGACTGTGAAAAACTCATGACTATGTTGTTCAAAACCAGAAATAGTTTTGCATTTCTTTCTGTAGATGAAGCATCACCGTATGTACAGAACCTGTACAAATGGCCATGCTCAACCACAAAACAATGAAAATATAAGAAACACTTTGAAACATTTTGAAACCAATGAGTAGGTGGTTGAGGAGCCTAGATGATTAATGATATTTTTCATGAAGAGGTCTAATAGAGGATTATTGTGCAGGTACCATCCAAACTTATTTAATTGCCGTTTATGTCTGACAACATGAAGATGAGAGCTGAAGAACTGCACATGTCTAAGCCTCACTCGTGATCTGTAGCAAGATTTTATATGTTATCTAAACTCTATTTTAATATTTAGATGTTTAAGAATTTTTGAGCTTGTGTTTGAAGTATTTGCTTTAATTGGCACAATTTCAATCTCATGTTTACAATATTGCAGAAATATGTAATCTGTTTTTTAATGAAAATATGAAGTAGGACAAATGAAATTATATCTATAACATTTTATGTCTACTCACAATGGATTTTGTAATTAAGTCAGAGTCGTTCCACCTTATTTAGAACAGAGTAAAAGTTTATGCAGTTAAACTTGAAATCTCTGTCTGAAGTGATGCGTGCCAAATATGGCTTAGCTAGCCAGTTTTTAAGACTTGGATGTAGCCTTTGTCTGTGAACTAAGTTCAGATACAAAATACAAGACTCAATAGAAAAACACACTGAAAAGTGCTTCAGTTTGTTTTTTCCCAGTTTCATGATTTTTATATTTTTTACTTTCTCATCCTTTTTCTCCTGTCTGCATTCTATTTTTTTTTCTTGTTTTCAAATAATTGCAACCTCTTTCCATCCAAATCAGTGTCTTCTTACTGCTTGTCTCATCAATTGAGTTGAAGTTTGTGTAGGAATATTTGATTTTCTCTGTGCTGCTTGTCTTGAGACCAACACACTTCTCTGGCTGCTTTGTCAGTCAATTGAATTCTTCTGTCTCCCGTTAACATCACAGCTTTTAAAATTCTGTTTCAAAGGATTCAGCAGCATTAGAATTCATATCAACCCTTCCTCTTAAAGTAAGCCATTGAGAAAATCAAAGGAGGACATTGATAATCCAGTTAAAAGATCAGAAAGAGAAAAAATAGTCTAACCATCTAGTTCACTACTTTCAGCAGAGAGAAAGATATGAAAAAAATTTAAAAATTAGTGATATTTCTGGACTAAGTCTGTCTCTTTACTTGATTCTTGCGTGCTTTGGCTCATGTTGTTAGTTAGCATGCAGTAGAAGTGAGGGTAAAAAACTAAAGCAAAACAAAAAGCCTGAGAAAATGTTCATACCTTTTAGATCCTTTCCTTCACTTTGGCTTACTAGGTCAGAGGACAAGATGTGTAGAATGGTGTTCAGTTAATAATGAAATATATGAAACCTGGCATAAATTCCACTAGGAAGAGTACATCATTCTACCCCCATGGACAGTTGAGGTAATTCATGAGAGAGGCTCTCATGAATTTAGAATAGAAGAGAAATGATTAAAAGTGAGCTAAGTTGATTCATTCCTTATCACACAACTGTCAATCTTAATGTTTATCTGACTTTTTGTGGCAGTGAAAAGGGGAGATAACATCTATTGTCTAATGAATGCTATGTTTTTGCTCTCTTTCTAAAACAATTAAACATTAAAAATAGTTATATCTCTGTTAATGTTTAGAAAAGGAATAAACAAAATATAGGTTGATCAAAACAAATTACAGCTTTGTTTCTTTTCTCATAACTGAGATTGTCAAGGAAGTGAGGCATGAAACATGGGGATTGTCAGCTTTAGAGTTGCATGCGAAGGGATAGGGTGAATATATTTAGATTTGCATCTAGAGCTGAAACATGAATATAGAACTTCAGGCAATACATGGTGGGTTTCTATATCTATCTGTTGCCAATGGCTATGGAAAGAGTCTAGAGAGATGGTTTTGCTGGTCCTGTTCTTGCCTTGCAGGACTGGTACAATATTCCACCTTTCATGACTTTGATTTTCTCTTTGGAAACAGACTTTCACAATGTTATCATTGTAAGTTATAAGTAAGGTTTATGTTGTTAATGGAAAGCACCATTATTCAGATAGTGCCACAGGCTCAAAGAACAACCCAGTAATGTATTTTATAAACTGAGAAAAAAAATACATGCTGTAACAAAGATTAAATGCAAGTGATGCTTTCTAGCTCAGTGTCAGTTCAGTGTAAACTACATGGAGGCATTTTGAAGATCACAGCAGGTAGGATGGAAGGTGATGTGAAGGTTGTCTGAGGTAGTGAAACCTGTGACTCGACAAAAGGAATTAGTTCTGCTTAAGACCTAGGAATTTATAGGAAGCGAAAAATGAGGTAGTCAGCTGGCATGAACAAAATAGAGAAGTTCCTGACCTAACATAACTGAGGCACTACACTAGGAATCAAACAACTAGGCAAGAATATGATATTCCCAATAGCAAAACCTTTGACCAAATCGAATCTCGCATACTGGTAGCTGTGCTTATTTGTGTTACCTGTAGAGAATAGCTATTTTTCCACGATGAAGGGATTTACTTGCCCACTTGTTAAGAATCAGCTAGTGAGCAGACCAAAAGCTTTCCTTAATTGTCTGGCTGATTGGTGACATCAGCTGGGGGAAAACATGGAAAAAACCAAATAATTCTTTATAAAAGCATTCCCAGATATGCAAGAAATAACATTCAGAACACACACACACAAATATAATGCAATTGCCCTAGTGTGAATATACTGAAGACTGACTGATTTATGCTCTTTGAACAGTTATTTGGAGAGTTTCTGAAGATGTGGTTTTGAAGACAATACCATAAAATGCAGACTGCATTGAAGTATACAAATGATCTAGTTACACTATCTTACTTCAAAATGAGCAACTAAATTAACTTGAATAACATGGTGCGATTTACTTGAGCTGCAAAAATTGTAACTTCTTTTTCTCTCCTGTAAACTAAAATATTCTGTGCTTGGTAGAGGCTGAGAAAAACTCACAGAAATACACAATATTACCTATATAATATCCTGTACAATGCTAGCTGTTTAAGCCTTGTTTTCAAATATAGCACTCCTGAGAAAAAATCTGATCAAAGCCAGTTGCATTTATTAGAATAAACCATCTAGCAGCTTGACCATGAGAAACAAACATCCTCAGCTCACTTTATTTTCTGACATTTGTTAATGTCCTTAGAGTGTGATTTAGAGTTGTTAAGCCAGACACCCACCTGAGGCTTCTTAGGGATTTGGGATGAGGAAAAAGAGCCTGCCAGTGATAGCTGAGAGTAATGTTCAGCCCATCATGTGCTTTCTGTACATCGCATCACCAGAGTGGCTGATGTCTAAAAAATTCCAAAAGCTGTGGGATAAAGTTCATCCTCTATCTCCAAAGTCTCTTGGTGGAAGGTAAGATTGATCTCAAAGTGTAGTGTTGGTTTGTAGTGTTGGTGATTGATGAGGGGGTGAAGAGGCAGAGGGGCAGAGAAGACAGTTGTCTTCCAGCTGCTGCATCTCAATAATTTCATGGGTCTTGGCTTCACTGAAATCACATTTCTAGGGTGACACAGTAGGTATACACACTTTTCTGAACATTTTCAACGATCAGGACAATTTATATTAATCTGTTATTTTCACTAATAACAACAAACAAAAGCAAAATCAAATTCAGTACACAAATAGTGAAATCCCAATCTCTGAAGAATTTGTCTGACACTAATTTAGGAATTTTCAAGAACTGTTTTCTTTTAGCATGTTAGTAGCTCTTACCTTTTTAAACTGAAATCTTCCTACTCCCTACTTAATTTCCAAATGTTTTGTGTCACACTGGAAGAGCAAGCTGAACATCGATTAACAAGATGTTTTTAAATTTCATCTCTGTTAAGTTTTGAAATCCAATTGAATCAGGTGCAACAAATGATGTGAAGCTAACATCATTATTACTGTGCTGGAATAGTACTTGGCTTGCCAATGTGATATTCCATTTCTGCATGGTGTTTGGTGCCTTCTCTGCTGCTTAAATAACAAAGGTGTGACCATGCAGAAACAGTGTCCTTACAAATGAATTTTTTAACAGTATTTGTGAGCCCATTTCTGTTTAGAATCATAGAAACATAGAATGGCCTAGGCTGGAAGGGACCTTAGAGATCATCTAGTCCAACCTCCCTGTTACGGGCAGGGACGCCTCTCAACTAGATCAGGCTACTCAAGGCTCCATCCAGCTTGGCCTTGAACACCTCCAGGGAGGGGGCAGCCACAACATCTCTGGGCAATTTATTCCAAAGTCTTGCCACCCTCATACAGACGAATTTCTTCCTAAGGTCTAATCTAAATCTATTCTCCTTCAACTTAAACCCATTTCCCCTTGTCCTATCAGTGGACACTCTTGTAAAAAGCCTTCCTGTAGCCTTCCTGTAGGTTCCCTTCAGGTATTGGAAGGCAGCTATTAGTTCCTCCCGAAGTCTTCTCTTTTCAAGACTGAAGAACATGGTTAGATGCCAGGAAGTAGGTGGCAGTGCCTTAACCGTAGGTGTGTATAGGCCACTAGGGCCTCTTCCATCCTTATCAAGGGGAGTGCTAACCTTAGGCATATCTTTAGATACTGTAGCTCCTTACAGACATACTGGAATATCTTTTATGTACCAGACATGCTGATATCTTTTAATATGGTTGAAAGGCAAAACAGATCTAGTGGTAGCCAGAGGAACACAGATTTTAACAAGATTAATTACAGAAAAGAAATTTGGAAGCTTTGGCTATTATTTCCTGCCCTTTAAATTTGCACATATTATGGGAATTTCAGAATGTAACATTCAAAGAAGTACAATGTTCCACTGCCACTTCCAAATACTCTCGATGAATTTTCTCACTACTTAGAGGACAAGGTAGACGCCTTGGAGGACAAAACCATAATAAAGGTTATTTTTAAAGAATAAGAACTGGTTGCTGCAGTTAGAGATTTTCTTAAGAAGCAGTGTAAGTAAGGGATAGTCATTCTTAAAAAGCATTGCACATTTCCTAAACTTTTGGCAATAGCCTTGTGACATCCATTGTAACCTGTCATCAGATGTCTCCTTAGATCACATAATTTTATAATCTAATAAGCTATGACAGATGTAACCTGCTATGACACAAAGGAAATGTTAAAAAAATGCACCTGCCCCAGGGCTGGTCTTTTATAGGTCCTAGCGAAAAACAAAGTGGCTTTAAAGAATTCAAGACTTTGGTAAATTAAGTAGGAGCTGAGACTAAAAGAATAAAGAACAAGAAAACCCCACAAGATATTGCTGATTAGAATATACTGTGCATACCACAGGAAAAAAAACCCCAAAACTTAATAAGATTGAGTCAGTAAGGTTCTAAGCATGGATAGCTATAATGAATTATCTCCCTGTAAGAGGGGTATAATATCAGCTCTTATGTATAAGTCATGCTATAGACACAAATACATTAGATTAGAGCAATAGTCAATGTAGTCTAGCATCCTGACGTCCAGCAGGGGTTAATGCATGCCTCAGATAAAATGTGAAACGTTGTAAAGTTTTGTACTGTAGTGGGCTATTATTGAGACAAATAACACTTCCTGACCTGAGGCAAAATTCCCAATATGACCTAACCCCAAATGTAAAGCATTTAATGGTTCTGTATTCTACTAGCAAATATTCCCTGCAAAGTATCTCATTTTTTCTTTGACCGGACTAAACCACTTGTCTCAATAACATTGTGGTAGCAAGTTTCACACAAAGCTACATATCACTGTGCTATTGCACCTGCCTTAAGTTTGTTTCCTGATACATCTGCAATGTATCACACTTCACTGGAGGGTTTTTTGTAATTACATTTATCATATCATAATCAGATTTAGTGGTGTAGTTGCCACTAATATTTTCTCTTTGTGGAGCATTTTTAATGGGCAGTACCCGTCAAGGCACAACATTTTTGGAACTGGAAAAAAAGAGTAAGAGCATTTAAAACAATATTGAGTTATTATTAACACAGAATATGAATCTTTATTAGTGCCACCCTACACTTTCTGCTGTTCTGTTCTGTATCATTATAAATCTATGATGTGATACAAATGAAAGATGCAAGTCAAAAGGTTTTTAAAAGTGTAATAGAAGCAAAGAAAGACAGAAAAAAAGAAATTAAATTGAAAAAAAAATAGAATTATATGGGTTAGAGATGTATATGAAGGCATTCTCCAAAGAGATGCAAAATATTTGCTAGTACAAATAAGCTCGTTTAGGAATTTATATTCACTTTTCATATAGTGCACTAAAAAGAAATATTGAAACTGGAAATAACTCAAATTTAAATCAGTATATCAGGTTTTCTTTAACAATCAACATTCTTTATCATAAAAACCACAAAGAATAAGGTTTAGACATTTTCAGGAGAGGAGTCAATGTGTATACTGGGAAGAATATACTGTATACTGGCAGAATAAGAGTTTAGAAAGGGAAATAAGTTTACAATACAGAGATGGAACTCATGAGACCAGTTATTGATGGTGGCTGGCCCAGAAATGATTCTGATACTCCACAGAATTTTCTAAAACATGTAGTGACTCTTCTGTTAGAGAAAGTATATTGGGCTGCACAGAATGCTGTCCAGGATGCAGTATGACAATTCCCATATTTCTCAACTCTGAGTTGTGTCATAAATTTATTTGTAAGGTTGTACTTATAAATCTTTTAATATTGTCATAAAGTGGCAACACAGATTATTATTTTTTTAACTGTGCAGTTTGCTTACCAATCAGTGCAACTCTGAAATTTTTTTTGGAGCAAGCTTCTATAAAATGTCTGATTTTTATTTTATTTTTTAATGGAATGCAGACTTTGTATTAACAATTGCTAATGAGGTCCATGTCAGCTGCTGGTTTGTTTTCATCTCAGTTTATTACGTTTTTTATTTATTATTTAGTCTCTTCTTGAGCTGTGCAGAAAACTACTCTTTAAGTAATACTGAGGATTGTTCAGTCCATTCTGCACTAAAGTTTAGGGCAAAGGCACGAGAGAAAGAGCTATTAGAGTAGTTGCAGGATTCCATGAAAAATTGTCTTGCCTATTTTTTTTTGGTAGACAGTAGATTAGATGTGAAATTTCAGAATCCTCTAGAAAGTTTTCACAGAGACAGGGTTGAAAATGTTTAAATATTTGCTGAATTAGGCAACAGAAACCATAGCATGCCTTTCCCATAACCAAACTGCAATGGATTAAAGTTGACTTGTGAATCTTTTGATTGTCAAATTATCCATGTACACTATTGGCATATATAAAACTCACATTATTTGTAAGGTTATACTGTGATTTTGATTTAGTTGTATTGACAAGAGAAGAGAATGTTATTGCTTACTTTTAATGATTTAAAATTATAGTGTCTAGTCTAGTAATCAGGACTTTTTCTATACAATAGCGGTAGATGATGCTCTTTGTGAACTAATAATCCCAGCTATCTTAAATGTCTTCCATAATATGGGAGAAATCACTTTCTGGAAGTGCTTCATTTCTTTCCACAGAAGACAAAAGCACTGACTAGTTTCTCCAGGTGCTTAAATTTTACGAGCCAGAATGAGGAGAGATGAACCCCGTTCTTAAGTAACACATGTTTTGTTACAGCCATGCTTGTACACCTGTTTCACTTTTTTACTAACCTTCCAAAAAGAGTTTTTTAAGAGGTAAAAAGAGCCCATGTAGTAATGAAATGTTAACTTCATTCTGTTGTGATATGTTTGTCTTGTGAGAAATTAGTTTATGGCCCAGAAGACAGCCATAGTCAGCTAAATTCCCACATTAGTAGCAAAGTAGGCATTTCAAGAATAAAAAGTGGGAAAAAGAATCATCCAGGCCACGTTAACGTAAAATAATTATGATAATAAATTACAAGTAACTAATACACTCTAGCTATTTGAAGAGCTGTTCTTTAAGAGTAATAAGTACAAGAATCTTGAAGTAAAGCTAATGAAAGGTTATGTATCATAGAACATGTTATTACTGCAAGAATGTCTATACTATGCAGCATTAAAGGGAAGACTGGCAGACTCTAAAGTGATGACGTTATTAAGCAAGGATCTAACCAAGAAAGCATAAGAGGAACTCTTTTTCTCTGCTATCCATCCTCTTTCCCATGCTTCCATGAAACTTTTGCTGGTAGCCTCATAGTAGTGCAATAAGTGAAGGTGATTTATTTCTCTATACTCAAAACAACTAGGCTGTGGTTGTCATTAAATAAGATGCAAATAATGAGTCCAGATTATTGATTAAGTTTTTTTTTCCCCTGTCTGATGGGAGAAGACGTGAATTCTTTATATATATATATATGTATGTATGTATGTATGGAAAAATACATATATTTTTATATATAAATAAAAGAAGAAAAAGAACAATTCTTCTTCTAGCCAATTACATTCTTGCTGAATAGCCATAGTGTGTAGTACTAGATGTGGGTACTGTTTCAGTTTTAGCCTAGTGGCTAAACCCTTTCCTATAATTGCTTAATGTATTTTATCTGCAAGTGAATGTTTGCTAAATGAAATTTTAGAAAAAATATCTGCTGTTTTAAGGAAGTTATGTAGTAATGAAGTTATGAAGTTAGTTCTAAACACTTGCTATTGCTTTTTCTTTGACAAAGATTAGGCAATCGCTGTGTTCATATTTTCCATGTTAAGGAAGACCAATATCATCAGAACATTTCTCGTGTTCTGGCTTTTGCAGAAAGAAAGGGCTGCTTTCTTAGCTCACCTTCTGATGTTGTTGTAAAGAAATGATTGTAAAGTTAGAAGAAAGCTGTCTGTCATAGCAATTAGCGTCAGCTTGAATTTTCCTTGTGCCATTTTGAAGTCAGCAATATTTAACTGGATAGGAATTTTGTTTTGCTTCAAAATTTAAGGAGTTCTAAGTAATTCTGATCTCTTCTTGAATTACTGAAGAATTTAAAACCTAGTAAACCCAAAGATGTATTGGAAATATACAACAGAGTATTTTAAATATGTGTATATGTACATAAACATATACATATTTAAATATTTATATATTTATTCATATATTTATATATTTATATATTTGTATATTCATATTCATATAGATCATATAGATATTCCTATTCTTCCCACCCTTCTACAGTTATTTTGGACATAATCTGGGAATTATTAAATAAGTTAATTCAGCTTCAACAAGTGTTAAACTGCAGATACTGATGAAAAGCATTATTATATAAAACTAGTACCTATTATACCAACTGAGGCTGAGACACAAGTGTACAGTAATATTACACCTGCCTTTATCTTGCCTAGCTCTTTAACCATCTATTTCGAAAGCACACTTAAAGTAACCCTAGATAAGAAATATTAAATAGTTGATAACAACATACAGTTGAATTTTAAGGCAGCAGTATCAGGTAACAAGCAATTCTGTCATGGATATGTAAAACAGTGCATAACCTTTGGAATACTGTGAGCAATACTCGAATCAGAGCTCATAGTAATAATAAAATTGCTGGTATTGCTGTAAAGACTTCCTATTTAGTTGCAGATAAACCAGATAAAGTGGAAAATTTACATATTGTTATATATAAAAAATATTAACCTCTCATCTTCCAGAAGAAAGGACTTGTCTCTCTTTGCAGCACAACCAGACTATATTGAACGTGGTTTACTTATGATTAAAGCCTTGAACAGATACAGTAATGAGCAACAGTCTCTTGAAATGCCAAATGTTAAAGCTTATGCAACTAGATTTCAACTAGAAACGGTATTTTGGCTACAAGGTCTTCTGAAAAATGTAAAGAAGTTCAAAGCAGACTTTGGAGATGAGGAGATGGTGCTGTTGCATTTTTCTTCAAAAGCTGTGAGAATCCCTTAGCACAGGCTAATATAATCCCAAAGCAATTAATTTCTATCAGTTCAGATCTCAGTTAACAGCCAGTAATGACCTGCATGCACTAATCCATTGAATTAGTCTGTTTGAAGCATTTTTTAACAATTTACAAGCAGATGTAAAGTACAAGGTTCAGTGATTAGAGGTGCTTCACACTGAAATGCATGAACTGAGTCAGCATGTGGGGGAAGTTTAACAACATTGAGTCAAGTTAGTGGGCTAGTCAGCTACTGGAGGTGGCACCTGATCTGGTAAAATGGCATTTGTGTCTCCAAAGAGGTGAGACAGTCTATAATTTAGTGGGAGAAATGTCAAAACTAACTCCTGAATTCCTTAGTTACATAAACTTCGGAAGAAGGAATCTGAGTTTGGATGGATACTAGGAATCACTCCAAGTAATGAAATAGTATAAATATTTCAGCAGGTAAAGGCTTCTCTTTATAAGGGAGCTACCTCTGATATGTATATATTTGAAAATTTATAAAACAAGTGAGGATTTCCCCCCAAAATGGTAATACCTCAAATCATCTATTAAGAGCAGCTAGCTAGTGAACCAACAAGCACTTTCAAATCCTCCAGAAGTCTGAAGAATTTGAAGCATTCAGTACCTTGCCAGATCAGTCTCCAGACTTTTAAAGTAAATCAGCACTTTATTTATAACAGCTAGATTTATTTATAGCAGCTAGACCTGTATTGGGTAGCAAGCACATTTTCTTCCCACAGACATGACTATAGAGTAGGCAAATTGCCGATATTCTGCACAGCTTTGGCAATATCACCTACAGTGACAAGAGCTATAAATTCTTATCCTCAAAATATATCTCTTTAAGATTTGACACAATTTAACACAGCCATCATGTTCTAGGAGAAAGGTTTGTGTGCAATGCGTCACAAGTTCAGAAGGCCTATACTGCTGGTTCTACATTTGTGGTCACGTAGTTGGCTACCCATAAGCTTGACAGTACTTTTTCAATTTGAGTGAATACAAGTTGGCTGGGAATAACTTGCAGCTGGTACAGATCTATTTTTAAATAGATTTATTAAAAGAAATTGAAATTAGCCTTTCTGCTTCCCCTCAAAATTCCATCTGCCACAATTAATATTAACACGATTTCTAACTTGTCCTTTTAGCTAATTGTATTTTTAGAAAGACTCCATAAAAGGTTAGTGTAAAGAACATACATTTTGCATTCTTGTCAGTCTGCTTGCAGAAAATGTGATCCTCCACAGTAACATGTAGGTCAAAAGGAATTGTATTTAATACTTTCCAACTAATACAGATCACATGAAGCACCCGCAAGCATGTAGGAGTTTTTGAGATACTGTTTAAGCCTTCATCACCATCACACAATGGATTCCATGCCAGCACTCATGGGAAGACTGGCAGAATTCAAAGGCAGCTGAAATACTGAGCTCAGAATTAATTGGAAACTATTTGTCTACTCTTCATCAATAATACATGTCTTCATCATCTACGTGTGCTATAAATATAAAACATTCATTACAAATATAGAGCAGCCTTCCAAAGTTATTGTTGCTTTCTGTTCTTAATCCTCTATTAGGACTTAAATTAGGTCATGGCCTTTGATAAATTGGCTTATTTGGAAAATGCTGGCCTTAGCTCTGTGAGGAATTTTATCTAGAGGCTTCTTGTGAACTGTAGTAGTAGATTTGTAGATGAAATTACTCTGACAAAATTGTCAACCTAGAAGTGATCCAGAGAAACAGTTAACCATATAATTGGCTGTTTTGTGCCTATTTCTATGAGGATTTTATACTGAATAGCTTTAAAAATGCTCTTCAATGCAAAAAAATACCTTGTATATACTATCGTAATATTAAGAACATGTAGATGAGCATAGGCCTTTGACTGCAGTGTGATTTTGTATGCTAAATAAACCGGTATCTCCTGCACTCAAAACCAACATTCTACAGAGTAAAATGTTGTGAAAATTGAGCCTGATCATGTAATCTTTTCCCCTTTGAGTGTCATCAACATGAATTTTGCTGTTTATTTTTAGGAAAGGACTTGTAGGACAAGTGCTATGGTTTTTATTCACACTGTGACCTAACTTGCAGATCTCACTACTAATGCAGCATTAAAACAACTCACAATAGATACTGTCTATTTTGCACGGATGAGTCTCAAGGTGCACACATCAAGAAATATCCATTTAGCACTCAGTTGCACAATTTTACCTTTACTTTCAGGGCCAATTTTATAGAGTGCTGATGCTCAGTGCTGCTAATGCTCAACATGCTACCAGCAACAAGTATCTAAGATACACAATATCAATAAAAAGGTACTGACAGTTGCCTTTTTACTCTTTTGTCTGAAGTCTAAAAAGCTTTCTCTATTTATTCTGGAGCCTTTTCCTTCTATTTGGTTAATGTCTAACCTCAGGAATGACAGCAGAAGATGGAGGTAGTAGTAATTAAGCTGTGTGGATACCTGGGTAATGCCACTGCTGCCTGAGCAGTGAAGAAAGAACATGGGCCGGGAGAGAGTGCTCAGTATTGAGGGCAGAGGTCCTGAGCATCTGTAAATCAAAGTAGGTGGAAGAAACCAGATGGTCCTGTCTAATATTTTGGGTGTAGTTAGAAAATAAAATTTGTAAGATCTTCACTGTCTTCTTTGCTGCCGCTCAACTATTATGTTCTGCTGTGTATGAAGCAATTCTAGTAAGTATCCTAGCTATTGCACAGTAAATAAATGAGTAACCACAATTACTGCAATAATGATCTGCGAACACAGTTTCTGGTTTGAGAATATTTTAAAAAAGGAGAAATTTATTAGCACTCAGTGACTCCTCCTTTACCTGTGTCAAAAGTACATAAGAAGGAGGGGGGGAAAGGAAGCAGAGGCATTGGTTTTAGTTGATGGGAATTTCCTAAACAAAGACACTAATAAAATTATTCTGCATAACGTAATTTTGCGAGCATTTACTAAATGGTGCATTTAAAAATAACTTTTCAATGAAAATCTTTAAAATTAACTTAATTCATTGAATATTTCAGTGTTATATGGTTTATATGATCTGTCTGGCACATAATAGCCATGCTGGTCCTGGTTCAGAAATTTATGTATATACTTTTAAACTTTAAATATATACCTAAGTGAATGTTAATTAACAGTAATGTGGGAATCTGAATTGTTTTCCAAATAGAAGAATGGGAGGTGTAAATGTAAAGAAAATTTGGAGTGTATCATAAGCAATATTTGTAAAGAAGATGCTGTCACTACAATGATGTTCAGCTGCCTCTTTCAGATAGTGAATGAATTGAGTTCATCTAGACTGGTCCTGTCTCTGTTTTATATAACCAAGATATGCCAGTTTCAGTTGGAGAAACAAATACAACCTTTCTGCATGCAGGTGTGCAAGACTACTTAATAAAATCTAAGGTAAAAACTGTCAAGGGCCTAGTCTTGATCTTCAGATAATGGCAGTGTACCCTACGGAATCAGTATCTGGGTTCAGAAAATGATGGGAATGAGATATTTGTGTGTGGGAAAAGCTTTTCTGCAGATATTAGTTTAACAGAAGAGTCCTGGGTGCTGCCAAGGGATTGGGGTAGATTGCTGTCAATTCCTGCAGCTACCTAAACTTCACAGCTCGCTAGAATGCCCTGGGAATAAAGAAATTAGACGTCTCAGAAACTTCAGGGCAAGGATTATGCTTTCTTCTTTTGTCCTAGAGACAGTTTCTTTTAAAGTGGATTTACCACTCAGTCTGCTTACTTATTAGAAAGAAAGAGACCGCAAACCACTCATTTTTCTATGCCTTCTACACTTTTACACTTTGGAAATTCACATGTCTGATTCTTCCACAGACCCCTTTTATAAATCCACATTCCAAGGGAGTATAGTGAAATATTGTAATTTCTCCCTACTGTCCACCACTTTTCTGGAAGGAATTTTAGAAGTAGTAGATAAAACTGGAATTACTTTTTACAGATTTAGGCAAGTGCAGTACTTGTTTCTCTGGAGGTTTTGATGGTGAATGCAGTGTGGTCTCTGAAGAGGCCTAAAGAAATATGTATATTACAGTTTATTGTGTCTGCCTGAGGGGACAACAGGAAGGAGATATTGCTGCAGCCTTGCCTCTGTCATGCCCAGGCTTACTTACATGGCATTCTTGAAGAATCCGGCTCTTCTGTTATCATATATATACAGCCCATGTAACTCAGATCTAAGATAACACAGTACTTCCTGTCAATTTTCCAATTTCCCAATGCCTGACACAGGGTCTGGTTTCATAATAATTATCTCAGGAAAAAATAGCAACCTTTAAGAACTTTATAACATGCAACTGTTTCTGTCAGGAGCTAAGTCCTTATGGTGAATAGCTGTCAGTGATGGTAAGATTGCTTTCTGTAGCCAAGTAGTCAACAAATACATTTTAATTTCAGTGAAATAATCCCTTATTGTAATTTTATATGAAAATTGTATGATAATTTCTTTAATCTAGGGTTTGTTTCCAAGTTTTTGCTTTGGCTATTTTTTTCATTAATAATTCCTTACTCATGTATCATTTACTCATCTCAGTAATGTAGGTTTTTCTGCAAGTCAATTTGAAGTTAGACGGGCAAATGGGCTCCTCAATTTCCCCTGTTAAATTTCACACTCTTTTAATAACATCATCCCTCTTGACAGGTCCCTCACCTGTTGAGAAGTAGTGTCATCAGTACTTTTCTTTTGGGAAAAAAGTTGTGGATAAGAAGAGAAGGAATTCAAGGTATGAGGGAAAAACATTTTGCCAGTGGGCACACAGTATGACGAGGGGTGAGACACAGGCACAGCTACAACACAGCCAGGCCAAACTGTATGTCCACAGATTTCTTGTGTGGGAGCAGTGCCGTAGCTTGCACTGACATGGGAAGGGAAAGAATAGATCTTCACAAAATGTCCATTTCTCAGGTATTGTCAAATGTGTTCTTTCTTATGCAAATAAATTTCTTGAAAACTGTACAGAAGTACTCTGTTCTCATATCCACTGTTTCAGGCTTTTCAGTGCTGTTGACACGACTTCTTCCCGCATGTTTGACAAACACAAGTATCAAGTTCACATTCATTTTGAAACCATACAATGGTTATTTAAAACCAAAACAAAACCCTTAAGTGTTCTGTCAATGCAGAAGTCAAACACTTTAAGCATTGATTCACTCCCTGTGAATAAACTAGTACATGTAAAGCCCTAAGAGGCAGAACTCGCTGTGCTACATCCAGAAGTGTTCTGTGAGGCAATGGAGCAGAAAGACCTGAAAATACAGGTTTTTATGGACAGAAAAAAAAATCTTATTTCTTTCCAAAATCAGCAAACTTCCTGTGTTACTCCTTTTTCCTTTCCAAATTGTGCTCTTATGTTTAATCGTAAACTTCTCGTAAGGCAGCAGCTTTCAGAGCTCAGTTGTTTCAAATCTTACTCCTTCTGCTCTTTTTATTAAGAGACTTGTCCTTACTGCATCTCTTTTGCATTACATTTTGGCCTACTGTTACAATTTTTCCAATATTTTTTTACTCAGGTTGTTGCTTGGTACAACAGATTTCTCATGAGCATCTATCCAGGTGTCTCAGAAGAAATTATGTAAAACTTTCTGATAGCCGGAATCTTTACTCACCCCAAGAAGTTAGAAAGTAGTTCTGGAGTTGATGGAAATTAAAAGTGACTTAGGCAACACACTGCACTATGTCATCTCTCTGTGTGCAGTAATGGAGTGTGTAGCTACATTGTTAGCAAGTGAGAAGATGGAAGAGTCTCTCCAGTAGGCATAATCCATATTCACTAGTATGCTTGTTCCCATTTCCCTCTTTACCACATGTACAAATAGCTTTGTAAACAGCAATCATTAACATGCAAAATACTTGGTATTTTCTAATATTTCACTAACCTTTGGAAATCAAACTATACAAGGCAGCATTTTTGCTTTGGATAACTAAACCATTTACTCATGTCTTTGCCTCGAGATTAATGAATCAGCAGGCTTTTGTCTTCATATAATCCATAATGAATAAATAATATCGATGAAGTTTATTGAAGTAGTAATACAAAGATGCTAGAGAACTGAGCTGGAAGTGAATGGATGTTACATGCAGGGGAAACTGTTAAATTGCATACCAAATTGAGGGAAAAATTCAATTCTTTAAAAATTGAAAAGAAAAACTCCCAGTGACTTCATGGGCAACTGCTTCATGTCCAAAATTAGATATTTAAAGTTGTTTAAAGTATCCCATGTAATCATGGCAACTCACAGCACTGCTTCGGATTAGAGAAACTATCTCTACATACCAGGATTCAGGCTCTACCTTTTTGTGACAACACTTAGCATAAGCTCTCAGTCCCAAACCTCAGCATCAACAAGGCCTCTGTGTACTACTTCAATAGGGTTCAGATTATGTCCTTATCTGCTACAAAGTTTTTAATTGGGCAAGGGTAATTTCCTAAGATATTCTTTGTTTTATCAGTAAAATCTTTGATGTGTTAATTGTTGTGTGCAAATGTAATCTATAGAATGCTGTAAAATTTTGAAGTGCTTACATATCATCAGTTTTCATTGTTCACTGAGTAAATTAAAATGTTAATATTGTTCAATGAATAATCATAGTGTTTACTGAGATGATCTAAAATGAGTGAAATTAATGAACTTTCTCATACCATCATATTATTACAAATGCGATCATTAATTTAACCTTGTAATATTTTTTGGTTATGTTCTTGTTAAACATTCAATAATGTGTTTTTAATGAACTCTTATTTACTCCACAATAAAATAGCCAAATTAATAAATTTAATAATCCATGCAAAAATGTTAATTTAAAAAAACCCAACCAAAAGCAACAAAAGAAAATTACATTTGTATGAAATACTGCTGCTCCTGCAGCTCTGTATCAGAAGGCTTGCCAGGACCCACTCATACAAAGGGGTTCACAGAAGCTCAGGGTGACAACAGTGCTGGAGCCCACCTATGGCAAGGGACCCTAAGTGGTCCAGGGTCGCAGAGCCAGCCTGAGACTCAGCATGGCTCTCAGGGTCTCTGCAACAGGCAGCATCCTGAAGAGCTGCAGTGACTTCATGCTTCCTCCGTATCTTTGAAGAGTTTCAAAAGTTTTATCAAACTACAGCCTCAGACATTGTTGCTATGTTTGTCTTTAAAGGAAGAAGTCTCAAAGGTTGACCTCAAGATCAACCATTTATAAAACCACACTCTTTCTTAAGAAAATGTGGGGTTTTTTAAATATTTGTGAGAATATAAAACCCAGTTTATAGTCCCAGAGGATTTATTCCACTAGATAGTCCAAAATTTTTGTGTTAATTATTAGAAGACACAACGTAGGCACAGTTTCTATATGGTATTCACTAGAAAACATAAATTATTCTTCTTTTAAATTAGAGTAATTAGATGAGGCAGCTGGCTATGTGAGTGCAATATTAACCATGTGCTAATGTATTTTTTCTGAGACTGTTGCCTGACTAAGACACTTTATCATTGGATTTATCAAGGAACTATTTCTTCTTGTTTGACAAATGCCAGTAGTCACTGTGCAACTTTTTTCTGTTATCTGTATGCATATAGATAGGACTTTTTTTTTTCTTTGACTGTGTCCTCAGAAAATGGAAGTGTTGGAAAGAATGATTCCTCTGTGAGGAAATCTTCACACAGTGAAGTCTCAACTGGAAGGATTGAAAGTTTATTAATATTAATAGGGACACTTCAGGAGTTTAGGTCAGGATATAGATAAGCTGTTCTGGTGAAATACCAGAAAAAAAGAATGAACAATCAAAATTTTCACTAAAGACAAATTCTGATTATACTGAATCATATATCCTGTTCAAGAGTTTAGTAAATTCTGCAAGGTGAAATCCACCAGTTTTCACTGATTTCACCTGGATGCTATCCTTGTTTTCACATTCAGTCACCTCAGATTACTTTTACCACTTTTACCATGCTTTTTTTAGCCTTCACATAGATACAAACATCTTAATTCAATTCACTGACTTCCAGATGGCAACAGTGACTCATCTTGGGGAATGGTCTTACTGAGGACAAGCATATTACTGCTCAAAGAAATTTAATATCATTCAAATTTGTCATACGATGCCTGAGAAAAAGAGAAAGTTGTAGCCTACAAATTGATGTTAGAAGATGAGCTTCTGTACATTTTCTTTAGCTATCTTTGAAAAGCCTTCCTTCCATTTACACTATCATCATTCATTCAAAGAGTCTGATTTTCAGTTAAAAACCAGAGACTTAGAAGATAGGATGTAATTAGGCTATGTTTTACCCTATATTTTTAAAATGGAAAACATAAAAGTCATTTATAAAGGTAGACTCTGACTGTTGAGTGCTCAAATCTATTTACAGGTAACACAGCTGACTGTTGAATAATGAACAGTGTGAGAAATTTTTTGGCAATTTGAAAATTTTATCATAAATGTGGTATAGAAGGAATGAGAATCAAGTCAGTCAGTATTATGTACTGAAAATAATATTAAAAATTAGTATAATATAAGTTGCATCTTTTGATAAAATGGGGAGAATGAAACTATTTGTGTCCCACACCCTATCCATGAGCACTGACCCAGACATACCTGGGATGCCAATGGCAGGAGGGAGGTACCACTAGTCTACGAGCATTTTGGTCTTTGGATCAGTTCATAGGGAGCACAGAAAAGATTAGAATATATTAGAGTAGCTTCTGTGCAGCTGAGTAGCTACTTGGTAATTTATAAAGGTTATATTCTCCTTCTTTCACGTGCTGAATTTCTGCACTGAGCGAATACAAAAGGGATTGCTTGCGGTTTTGTCTTTTCTGAATCTATATGAAAGAAAAAGAGACATTATTTAGCCACTACATTTAAGACATGCCATACTAACTCTGAATTATATGAGTCATATCCAAGTGGATTTTAAAGATGGACCTGAAACAGAAAAAAAATATTTACATTTTGTAGGACTTGTTGGTCTGAAGAAAGAATGATATGGTCTATGCTCTAAAGAAAAAAAGATTCACTCAGAGCTGATGTTACTTTAGTCTTTTTTTTCCTATATCCTTGATTAGTGGTGAATTTTTAGAGTTTACACATTTCATGTACATAACATTTAATTTCTAAAAGATGGTGTGTAGTATATTCACACAGTTAACATAATAACTTGGCTACTAATATTAATCATCAGGACACTTAAAAATGAGGATAATGCAAATGTGCATACAAGTAAATTCACATTAGGTGGGACTTGTATAAGGTTTATAATTAGGATTCATTTTAAAAGCACATAAAAATGCCAGGAGGAAATTTAAAGTGACATGCATTACTATTATGCAAATCCAGCACTTAGTAAACTCCTTATTCTTGTACTAAAATCTGCTATCTAAATAATTGCTTCACAACTGGAAATTATCAACTCCCCTCTCCCTTCCAACCCTTCCTTTGATCGTGTTTATTTGGTACTACAACAGCATTCAGCAGTGTTGATAAATATGCTTAGTGTTCATTTGGCTAAGCTTCAGTAAACTGAGACTCTGGAATTAGCAATCATTGGTTACAAGGGTGCCTTACATGGTGTAGTATGTTCAGCTGCCCTGCCAGAACCTTAGCTAAAAGAGCAAGGAACATTTCAAAGCTCAGTTGACATTTGTTACTTTTTACTTGGCAATGCCTCTAGCTTTTACATCTGTTCATAAATAATTTTTAGCCTAACATAGTAAGGAGCCTTCTTGTTTTGCCATCATAATCAGGGTGCTGCCCAGCAGATGGAACACAAACAGATACCTTGACTTAATTATTAGGACAGGTAATGGTGACTTCGCTTCCTCAGCAAGTGAGAGAAAATCATCAGGATCTGATACTGAAAATATAAACTTCCAAAACTAGTTTTACACTTAGCGGACATACATAAAATAAGCAGGTGCTCTACTTCATCTACTATATTGATTTATGGGCTGGCAGAATGAGAAGTTCCTCCTCACTTTTACTTGCTCTATTTTTATAAGAAAATTACAAATATGAGGACTTCTTTAATACTTTGAGCTTAGAGGTTGTCTGGCTAGACAACTGACCAGACGAGGCAAAGCAACCTCTGCCTAACTGTGGCTGGAATCAGAGTTTTCCTTTTCCTACTTATAAAAAAGACTGATCCACCGTATTATGTACAACTCCATAGCATTTACCTGGAGCAATTGCTGCAAAGTAAAACTTCTTATGTCAGCCACTGGAACTCAGCTACTGTGGCATTCTCGTTGGGTCAGTAGTTTTAAGAACAGTAATCTCGTTCGAGTTTGATCGTGTTGGGGGGAAAAATCCCCACCACTGCTCCAATTATTGCATTTCATATGAAAAGCAGGGGAAAATTAAGAGATACTCTAATAGTAAACACTATTGACTCAGAAAATTAATATTCAAGAATTTAAATGTGTAATGGTGATGTACTTCCTAATGAATGGGTCTGTTACACTATTTCTATAATATGGTCATGGAGTTTACAATTTAATCTTTTCTTTAAAAGCAATCAAAAGCTGAATTCATCTGATGTGGAACTTGATTTTGTTTTGCTTGACTTTCTTTCTGGCATTCACAATTTCATCTGAATGCATGCAAGACTGCACAGTAACAACAAATTTTTACAAGCTACCAATGGGACTCTCATTGGAACAAATAGTTGTGGCAAAGTAATTAAAGAGCAAATTTTGCCACATGTACTCTCCAAACAGCCAAAGGTAAATATTCCCAATAATGAACTACTCAAATTATTTTAGTTAGATGAAGTGGCATCAGAAAGACTAACTTCAAGACATATTTTTGAAACATGAGATAATATTTCCAGATGACTGGCTTGGTACTGATCCCACTGATACCAATGCAGGTCTTGCATCACTGCTGTTCTGTCTCACACATCTCCAGCTGTTATGAATTCATCATGCCCACTTTTGTAACTATATTGCTAAGAACAGGAATTTCACAACTGAACTGTGATTACATATCTGAAAAGGTGCAATTAAATTCAGAAAATATGCCAACAAACGCAGAAGACTGGGATACAATCTCAAGTGCTGTTTTGGAGACTTCATCCTCTGTCTAATACAGACTTAAATTTGCCACCATTTAAACTTTAAAAGAAAAAAAAAGAAAATATGAAATATTTTTTCAGGGCAATGCAAGTTAATTCTACCACTAAGACAAACCCTTTGTACTTGCTTATAATCGGCAGTCATGGTCTCTGAATATAGCTCCAATGATATACATGCTGCAGTTGCAGTTGCAGTTGTAGAAGCTTAGCACATCTGCTATATGAATATGGAATGAAAAAGATGTAGACTTGTAATTCCCAGAAAATACTAGAATTTCTAGCACCATTATGTCGAAAAATGGATTAAACTCATTTAATGTTAACTAAATGTAAAAAGTCTGTGAAATCAGACCACATCAGACATTTAAGTTTTGTCTATAGCCGCTGAGACAGAGAAACAGATATAGTTCATCCTGTTACATCTTGGTGCTCAAGATATTTTTGGCTGTATTAGCTGCCCTAGGTAGTTTTTTGCCTTTAATTGCAGTGGGACCCCATCTTTTAGACAAGCCACTTGGAGTACTGATGGTTACAGTTAAATGGGCCTTTCTGTCAGTTAGGATTTTCAAGAGTAATGTGCCAGTTACTCTATGTAAAAAACGGCATTTTTAAGCACTAGATGTGTTAGAGGGAAGACATTTTTCTTGTAACAGTTATGTCAAGCCTATTTTTAGAGGAATAGAATACAGCATACATTTGTTAGTAGATTCTTCCACTTGGAAGCAGAAGGCAATTTCTTAATTGCATTAAAAAAAAAATTAAAAATATTTTTACTGTCTACTTAACTTCTTGTTGCATGTTAGAAGTCTGCCAGAAGAAGGGTTCTAAAACAAAGTCCACAGCCTTTCCCTGTGTCACCCCCCCTGCTGATGGTAACAATATATGCAATGTGAAAAACATGACAAAAAGTAAGGTCAAAGCTGTCTGGGAGTTCTGAAAAGTACATGCCAACCAAAAGAAGAAAATGAAACTGCAGCTCAACGGTTTTTCTCAGTGGTAACAAAACTTATCCTCCTTTCCAAAAAGTATAAATAGTAATTATTCACTGACAGAAGGTAATTTCAGAAGCTAACAACTTCAAGACAGTTGATTCTTTAATGGCACCAAATGGAGCTTCAGTACAAGTTGGTCTGCCAGTTCAGAAATGTCACATGATGCAAACCTCTCATTTTTGTACAAGAAATAAAAGATGAATCGCTGACTTCTGTTAGGAATCAGATTTTAAAATATCAACACAGCATATAACTTCAATAGAAACTCAAGGGTTTTTTCTCCTTTTTATCATTTAATTTCAGTCTGCATAGTTTATAATCAAATATAGATGCTGAGATAATTTAACTTTTAACCTGACTCCCTAAATAATCACTTATACTCTGTGTGTTTATGTATCTGCCTGTCATTCTTTCTTTCAATAATTTTCAAAGCTGCTAGCCAATTTTAGCAGAATTGGATAGAAAGATAAAGTCTGAGATAAATTTAGTTGCTGCACAATTGAGAAGAATATCTAGCTGTAAGTGGAGGGAGAAGATAGGGACAGATCTTTGTGGAATTTCACCCTTGGGGGCACAAAGGATGTGAGACGTTTTACAGAAATGCATTTCCTACTGAGCTGGCCAGAGTGCCACTAATAACATTTACGTAGAAAGTCAGACATACTAACAATTCATTATGAACAGGGTACTTGGAAGGGACAAACAAAGGTAGGGACAGATCAATCTGTAGTTACAAGATCTCTTCAATTTGTAAGAGTATAAACACAATTCTGCTTTATACTGATGGATGGAAGAGTTCCTTTAAATTTCCATGGTAAATATGTGCAGCAGCCTGTAGTATGTATAGCATTTCTTATTTTAGACAAGGAAATTCTCAGAAAAATATCAGCTCAGCTAACTGAAAAATCATAATTGGGACATTTTATATCTGTTAAAAATAATATGCTAGACAAAAGGTGATATGACCTCTTTGAGCTGGAGACTAATATTAAAGAAAGGACTACTTATAATCATCTTGCAGAAGTGTACCATCAGTTGGGCACTTGCAAATTTGAGGCATCCAAGAACCACATGACACTTTTTGACTTACATGTACATAAAGGAGGCATGAAGTTTAAAGGTAGACAATTAGCAAGAAAATGTAACAGATAAAACTGTGAGCAACTACTCTTTAGCAGATAAATGAGAGTGCTTAGAAATATGGTAATAAGGTTTGGAAGGTCTGCATCAAAAAAAGGATGGCCAGCAGGTCAAGGGATTCTGCCTCTCTACATTGCTCATGTGAGACCCCACCTGCAGTACTGTGTCCAGCTCTGGAGACCCTAACATAAGAAGGACATGGAGCTGTTGAAGCAGGTCTGGAGGAGGACCACGAAGATTATCAGAGGGCTGGAGCACCTCTCATATAAGAACAGGTTGAGAGAATTGGTCCTGTTCAGCCTGCAGAAGAAAAGGCGCCAGGGAGACCTTATAACAGCCTCGCAGTAGCTGAAGGGGGCTACAGGAAAGCTGGGGAGGGACTGTTTACAAGGGTGTGTGGCGATAGGACAAGAGGCAATGGTTTTAAGCTAGAGCAGGGTAGATTTAGATTAGACAACAGGAAGAAATTCTTTACTATGAGAGTAGTGAAGGACTGGAATGGGTTACCCAGAGAAGTTGTAGAAGTCCCTTCCCTGGAATTGTTCAAGGCCAGGTTGGACAGGGATTTGAGTAACCTGATCTGGTGGAAGATGTCCCTGCCCATGGAAGGGAAGTTGGAACTAGGTGATCTTTCATCCTAGAAGCATAGAATGCTTGAGCTGGAAGGGACCTCCAAAGGTGGAGTCCAGCCCCCTTGCAATGAGCCGGGACATCTTTAACTCGATCAGGTTGCTCAGAGCTCCATCATGGCTGACCTTGAATGCCTCCAGGGATGAGGCCTCCACCACTTTTAAGGTCCCTTCCAACTTGAATCATTCCATGATTCTATGAAAAGTGTGACAGTGTTTCGTAGCTGATGATAATGCACAATGTACATTATTTCACAACTCAATGCGATCGTAAGGATGTCACTTGCCTAATGAATGTAAAATTATTTTTATTTAATTTTGTAGCAAATAAAATTTGCATAAGCTATGCTGGGTGTGCTAGCGTTTTATGCTACCCACCCATTATGGTAAACTCCTTGTCCTTTTAATGTATAAGAACAGTATTCATATTAAAAATTATCTTAAAAAAAATGTACTAAGTTACTTACCTTGTAGTTTCTGTCTTCATTGAAAGCAAGCACTGGATGTTGAGGAAAATACTACTTTTATGAAGAAATCAATGAGTTCAAGATACAAAATGAGTAAAATATAACTTGGAAGATAACATTGCATAATAGTCAATAGCCTTACATAAAAACATAGCATTTACCATACACATTTTTCATGGCACATTCACAAAACTTTTTGACTTCCCTTTTTAAGATCTACAGAATAATGACAGGATATAAAAGAGTGAGGAGAGAAGCAGTAGTTTGAGTAAATGAGACTTGTAATTATTCCCTGTAGCAGGTGTGTTCCCTTGATTTCCTGAAAAACTAGTGTGTTTAGCTACATTAGGATGTTTTTGTGTTATTTAAATTCAAGAACGCTAACTCTCTTTCAGGAGAGATGGAAAAGATGCCATATTTGCAATTCTAAGTGGGGCTGCTAAACTTGGGCAATGCAGTCATCCTAACTGAGGCATCGAAAGACAACTCTAAGGAGCTCTGAAGCTTCTGAGTGATGCTGACCACTGACATTTGAAAAGCATAAAGTTTTTGAATTACAGGTTGGGAAAGTGCTATGAACTTAGAATGATGCTCATTCCTGAGTATCCTGCCTAATCTTGAGAAAGAAGAAGAGAAGAAAACAATGTGGCTTACCGTCTGTCTTCAAAAATCTGTAGAACTGTGTGGAATTGCCTGTCCCAGAGCTGTTTCAACTGCTGCCTAGATGGAGTCTTAAATACTAGGAAAAGACCAGCCATTTCACATCATTGCTGAATATTATTTCTCCTCATAGTTTCTATATCAGTATCAGAAAGAACCATAAAGAAGCCATCAGAGACTTCTAAAAAGTATCAGTGGGGAAAATTACCAAAAATATGTAATTCTTATTAAAGATTTAATAATTTAGTACATACAAAAAAAAAAGGAAAACTTTATTTCCTGGCTCTGAATTTCTTTCTTCATTTATTTTTCTTTAAACATGCATTCTGATTTTCATGAAGGATGATCAGTTATGATATTGCTTAATAACTCTGCTGGGTATTTTTCCAGCAGGCAAGAAATAAGCTTAGTAAAGATTCAAATATGAGTTAAATTAATATCTTTATCAGCTAAACAGTTATTCCTATGACCTGATGCTTCTGTACCAGTTGAAAATTTTCATTAATAAAAGTTAAAATTCACAAATACATTGAGAAAATCTTGTCATACTATGCCACTGCCTAAAGAAACAAGGGTTTAAAATTCCTTAGGAAGAAACTTTATTTCCCAGAATCAAAAAAAAAAAAGATTTTGTATAATTTTTTTCTTATGAATATATTTAGAATTTTATTAACTTATTGGTCTTGAGAAGAATTGTCAAGTTGTGAGCCAAAGAAATTATCCTTTACTCTCCCAGTAACCACGTTACAGCATAATGGCATAAGAGCTGTCTAAATTCGAGTTTGGTTGTATAACAAGATACCAGGGAAAAAGGATCTAATGGAATGATATTAGCGAATCTGTACATATATTGTGACAACTATAGCCTGAAGGATGCATTTCTGCCATGTTAACTCATTTCAGATTTCACTCACTTTGTGGAGAGCCTGCAACATGTTCTCTGAAAGAAATATCCTAAAGCTACAATCTATCAGTCTGGATATCTCACCTTTCTCTTCATGAGTTAAACAAGGATAAACAATGAAAATAAACTATCTAGAATATGGAAGGAACCTTTGTAAAAGTAATCTTGTTTCTCGCTGTCTCTCGGGATCTCTTTCTCTCTCCCTCCCTTATTATTCTGCCTTAGAAAATTATTGAAGCATCATTTAATAATAGTAAATCTATTTAAATAATTGTATGTCAAATACTTGCCTGAAAAAGTTACTCTTCTAAGAAAATTTATATTATGTGCCAGGAAAACAAAGTCACTATCCTCTAGCACTATATCATTACTGTTAAAGCTCAGCTGTTAAATTTGTAGTGTGATAGTATCTGATTCAGAAAAGTAAATGGAAAAAGGAAAACAATGAGCTAGATCTTGAGGGGTATAATTTAATGGAATTTGATTAAAACCAATTTGGCATCGCCGATGTCACTGACCCATAACAGATCTGGAAATCATGCCTCCATTTTTACTTTGGAAAGAAAGATTCATAGTGGGAATTGACAATGAAGGCTTCTGACAAATATTGACTTTTTCTAATGGTAATTACTGCAGAGACTGAAAGAAGAATCTGAACATGAAATGCTGCCAGGAGTTGATAATATAGCTTATCTTTAGCAGCTGTAAGTAACTTTGACCAGTGTGGACCTGCACTGGCAGCTCTGAGTTTTAAATGAGTTGTCGTGCAAAGAACAGGGCAGAACAGATAACTCTGAACATTGTATGGTACCTGTATTATAATTTACTCCAATTGAAAAATAATTTTCTGAGAGTAAAACCTGCAAATCCTGGCTTCTGTTTATGCAAATGTTTATAGTGGATTGAAAAACTGTTTTACTTCCAGTGAAGTACTGCAGAATGCAGAAAATTCCTGAACAAAGCTGCAGTTAACAAAGAGTCATTATGAATTACAGGGGGCTTGTCTTTTACATGTTTACACAGCAATCACTTATAATGGTCACTTACAGGCCAATACTTATTAAATGGTGGATCTGGAATGCCCTATTTCCTTCATGGACCCCAGATATATTCTCTGTGTAAGCATCTTTTCACCAAGCAGCTTCATTTGCAGTTCTTCGGGTCTAGCTTCTGTGGCTTAAATGGATCTGTGACATTTGACAACATATGCAGGTTCAGTACCTGAGAAGTTAAAACCAGATCACAGTAAAAGAATGAGTAGCCACTCGAACATCTTCTGAGTGGTTCAGGTGAAGGAGGGATATCAGTAGGGCAGTTCTGCTTCATGCTTATGCATCTTAAAATAGCAGTTCTTGTAACAATATGTTTCATAAAAATTGATCTCCTGTGACTGGCCAATAAACCCCTAAAATGGAAGAAGTCTCAGAGTGGGTGGGGAGGGCAATGTGCCCCTAAAGCTCTGGGACTGATGCTGTGTGTGACTGAGCACAGGTGCTGCAAAGCAGCTGACCTTGCCTCTGCACAACCAGAGCTGGGTGTGCCCTTGTTTCAGAAAAGCAGCTATCAAGAGCTAGGCAGATCAGCTGGTGCTGGAAATGATCCTCCCTGAGCGCGTTAAAAGAGTGTGTAATGTTGCCCTGAGTCAGCTAGGCCAGCATGGTGGCAACAGGCAGCTCAGCCTGGCAGAGAGTATAAAGCCTGAATAATTACCAAAAGTATTTTGAAGAGAGCAATAGACTTGAGCTGACTTCAACCCACCTACTCCTTTCCAGTGTAGTGACGACCAGTGTATTTCAGGTACTGGCAATGGGAATCACGTTGGTATTGTGATTAAATTATTTGTTCTAATTGCTATATCTGTATTTTGCTAAGCATACTTTGTATTGCATTATGTGATACATGTTTTATTGCTCTGCTAAATCAGAAATCCTCTGTAATATCTGCTACCTTTAAACAAGTACGTTTGTTCTTAAATGTAACACTCTTGGACACCTTTGCATGACAGATATTGGATGCCAGTAAGAATAGAGGATTCATGTAGCATCTTTGTACATTGATGTGCTTTTCATGTAACAGACAATTTTTTGCAAAGTTTTTAGATAATATTCTTCTGAGTTGCTGACCAAAAATTCCCTTACCTAAATGAGCTAATAAAACAAGCCCAGCATCAAATGTTGCAATTATTGCTTTGGTGAATGAAGGAGAAAGTGAAGCAGATTTAGCTTTTAAAAATCTACTTTATAGTTATGCACTAAACTTTTCAAGTGTTAAATGGAGGATTAAAATCTGTATTAGAGCTCCAAAATATGAAATTTTAGGAAATTATTCTGTCCATCAAAAGAGTCAAGTAAATCCACTTTTATTTGGTTTCTGAACTATTTTAAGCTTTATACAGTTTTTGATGCATTAGGATATCAGTTAATTAGAAGGATGTCCCTATCATTCTGTTTCTATATCTTATGTAAATGATGACACTTTTATGATGACTGCTGTTGCAGTAACACTGCTATTCTGAACTTATGGTGGGATTCTTATATATGAACTCTGCTTAAACATCTACGAAGATTATTAACTCTGAGCAAAGAAAGAGAAGAGTTTGGAGACAAATAGGTTAAGCTGGCATACTCAATACCATTCATTTGATAGAAATAGCAACAAAATACAAGATGTACTCTTAAGTCTAACCATGAAATACGTAATGTAAGCGACTGTTTACAATATAGAGAGGCAGTATTGACTTAAAAGATGTAAACATTCTGTGTAACTCTCTTATTATGGCGTTTTATATTTTATTATTTTTTTAACTCAAGTGAGTCACAATATAACACTATAATGTCATTATTGCTTCTCTTTTCCAAGTCAGAAAATTGTATGTCATCATTACCAGGACACAGAAACATCCAGTTGTCTTGGTTTTAAAATTGCATTTCGTAGAACTGATTTCATTCTAAAAAGTCAGTACTGATGATTTTGTAAAATAAGTTAGAATCTGCATTTATGAGGATAACACGTATCTTAAAAAGACTCTCCCTGACTCAGAACTGTAGGGTCTGTTTTCATGCTCTGTCATCTAAACTTATGAATAGAGAATTAGGAATTACACATACACACTCATTCATCCTGTTTTATAGTAGGAGTTTGTTTAGAAGTGTAAATGTATATGAAGTGCACACTATTATTCCCAAGAGTGGTTTAGTAGTTACTGCATATTACAAGTTACTCACTAGTGCCAGAATCTAAGTTTACAGATATTGTTGCTTCCCTCTAATATCCCTTCTTATGTCCCAGTATATGGGATACTTCAGGTGAAAGTTGAGCTGTTTACACTGCTCATCTGATTTATCTCTACCTCTTCTGTATGTGGCTGTGCTGCTGTTAAAAACCTTCTTTCCTTATGCTTTACTGTTGTGATACAAGTACTGCATGTAAGGGAACAGGTACCTGTGTCCCCTTACCAGCATGAATCATTCTTATTTCTGCAGGAACAGAACTACGCATTTCATTATTTCTGCCATATATTCCTATATCTAGGTCCTTTTCAGTTAGCTGATAAAATGTGGTAGATTGTGTGCAATAAAAACACCTGAAGTATATCTTGTCAAATAATTTACAACTAATAAAGTATTTGGCACAAATTACTTTGTGTTCGCTTTTTTGCTTTTGATTTTTTTGTTTGCTTGTTTTTCCTTGTGCACATATTGTGGCATTGATTCATTTGCTTATTCTTCAAAAAAAGATTATGCTTGGAATATATTTGTGCCCAGGTATAACTTTGAAACTTTTTCTTAAAAGTATTCTTTCTCTAGCCTGTACTTGAAGAACTATGTGATTGGTCTAAATATGTTTATTTTCCCCAACTGGATGACTAATATTCCACAAGTTGTTACTGAGCCTGGCAGAATCGTGTTGTTTCGTACTGTCTTTTCTTTTAATCTGTTTAACTGGCTAGAATTCAAGTTTCATAGGATAGATAACATTGGAAAGCCTTGTAGGGATTAGGACTCCTTTAGCGAGTGATACTCATTACTGGTTTGGGAGAAGATTTCATAAAACAGTAGACATGAGAGATCTCCTATTAATGTCCATATATTATTCTAAATAATTTCATGATTCGGCCTGTATGTATGTGTGCACATATATGCCTAATATTGAAAAGCAGTGATCTATTTTATAACTTAGTCTTTGAATATCAAAAAGAAGATATTTTATAGTGAATTACTCTTCAATGTTCAGAATATTAGGCAGCTGATTTTCAGGCTGTTATCCCAAGAAGATTCTAAGTGCTAAATCTCTCTTGAAAATCTGCATTTGGTCAACTAAAAGTATTTGTCACACTTTGAAAAGAAACCATTTATGGTTTCTTATTTCTCTAACCCATATGGTATTTAGAAAGCAGAAAAATTTCTCTGTTATGTGATCATCCCTGTAGCAATCAGAGCTCTCTAAAAGATACTCATGAACAAAATGAAACAAGAGTCACCTGTTCAGCTGAACTTCCGATCATTTACTGTAGAGTCAGGTAAAGCAATAAAAATCAATTGTATGTGTAGGGTGTGTGGTAGAAGCAAAAAACCAAAACAAAAGGGCAAGAAGTGTTCTGTAGCATTCCCTTAATTAGCTAAATACTGTTCCCATATAATTCCAATAACAGTTCCTCACCACGAGTATGGACAATTTAATTTTCTTTGTGTCACATGGGGAGCAATGAATGCAGAAGCAGCAGAAACAAATAAGACTGGCCCTTGCTGGGAGTTGTCTTTGATTTCAGAGGAAAACAAGTTGTCTTCTGTTGCGTTGAAGAACTGGAGAGAAAAATCTCTTAGAAGTACATCAATGATTGTACTTTTGTCCTTTCTAGATGTACGCGAGAGGACAGATGGAACCAGGTTGCTTTCTGCCTGAGACATACAGCTTTAGCCTTTACATTCAAAACCAGAAGTAGTGATTACAGAGTATTCTTTTATCCCTTTCTCCTGCCTACTTCTAAGTAGAATTGAAGGTAACAGGGCATTCTGTTAGAGGAATTTGTTCTCTCTCTCAGAGACATGAATAGAAAATAATTTACAACTTAAACCAAGTAGGAAAACAGCCAGGCTTGGTTGTTAAAATTTTAACATTTCTAATAGACTAGAAACTTGGTACTTAAATTTAGCATTTTAACGTCTATGCAGCTTATAAATCATTTTTTAAATGCAATATATTTTCTGCAGACCACTACAGTTAGTCTTTGCTTGATATTACCTTGTAAATTATTGAGGCAGTTTCATACAATGCATCACCTTTATTCATTATTAAGAAGGCAAGCCACAGAACTCCCATATTTTCACTTGGGTGCTGTTAATAATAAGAAGAGAGCTAACCAAGACAGGACAAGAATAAGGACTGTACAGTGAGAAAACATTTAAATTAAATTTTCTTCTTCACTGGAGAAAAAAGGATAAACATTTACGTCTGCCTAAAATAAATATACTGGAATGAATTAGCCAAAACTGACTGTAGCTTTAATTGCACTATTGATTATTTTGTTACTTTTAGCTAGCATTTTTAAAAATACCTGATTACTAGTGTACTAGCAATAGGAGTGATAACACTTCTTTTATCCTGTATTATGAAATATAAATTATTATTTTTAAACAGAAAATCCTTCATTTCAAGTATTTAGAGAGTTCCATGTACTTTGCCTGCAATGTTTGTAGAACTTTTTTTTTTTTTCATACTTATTTACTTGCACATGTTGTATTCCGAGGCAGATGGCAAAGATACACAGAAGAAAAATACTTCTTTACCACATGGTAGTGGACAGCATGTGCTTGCAAGAAAATACGTGAAATTGTGTACCCTAACACTATGGGAAACTGGAGAAAGAGCAATACCATTTTAACTATTTGAACCTCATGTGAAACATAAAACTTTCCACAGGCATTTTGGAACATCTGTGGCACCCTCTTCTTTCCACACTAAGCTCTAATTATCTACGCCAAATTGAATGTTAAGCTCTCAGTAGCGTTCCTGATACCATTTTAGATGCCATAGATGCTGCTCACTAGTAATTCTTTCTCTTACACCTTTATTCAGAGATGCTATGACATTTAACACTGCTTCAATTCTGTAACGTCTTGTAATGGAGCACAGATGAAAATTGGTGCAAGTTCTACATGCAGTTCATTATTACATCTTAAACTGTGTATATATATAATATCAAAGGATACTAACAAATCAGCCATAAATATGCCGGTGTCTGCTTACTAAGTGTAACTACCTTTTGAAAAATGTATGTCTCTGAGATCCCCGTGGGAATATGGTGTCATAAACCCACACTCTTTTTATAAACCTTATAAACGTTACATTTTTATGCACTTTTCCCCTGTTGTTTAATGAGGCAGTTGTGCACCAACATGAAAAAGAGAAAAGTATTTGCAATTTTTTTAATTGTTTTTTTTTCATTTTTCAACTTATCCATGTTCATAATCTCTGCTGTCACGAACACAATGGAATATAGATGTCCTAACATGAGGAACTCAAGCAATAATTCACTAAAAATATAATGGGAGCTGAATCTTGGAAAAAAGCTAAGGCTGAAATATAGCTTAATATTTGATCTGTCACAAATCTGTTAAAGCCCGTTTCTGAATGCAAAATTATTTTAGATAGAAAAAGGGAAATATTAATTAGATCATCTTTTCTATCTATATCTGCTGAGAAAAAACAGTCAGTGCTGGAGTTCTTTTCAAACTTGTCTATTTCCTACCTCAGGTATGGTGATAACTCTGGTATTAATATATTTTCTTAACCAGTTCAAAATGTACATTTACTGTAAAAACTTTTAAAATACAGAACTCCTTTACTTGAGTGAAACTAGAACACAGCCTTGGCTAAAAGGTAAACTGAGATGATGATGAGCCAGTATGAACTGCTTAACCTCAGACAGGCTTTTCCATGATTGCTTACAGAACATGTTGACCTTGGGATAATTTTCTGCCAGCCATAGAGATATTTTTTTGACTTGACAGTTTTTAAACAGGAAGTTTTGTGTGAAATTATTGAGGTTCATCTGAATGCAAATTTGCTTCAATTTTACATTGCTGATATAAAACCAAGCAGTTTCTGATAATTCATATCTTTAGTAATTATATCTCTTCTTTCTGTGTTAGGAAACACGGGTTGTTACTCAGCTGAACTGAAAATACCAACTGTATATAAATGAAGTCTATTGAAGTCTTCAAACAGATGCAAACAAGGCTTACCCTACCCATATGACACAGTTCGCTACGTGACAAGGTAAGAGAAGAATTATGGAATCCCTGTTTCCTATGTGCCCTTGATGAGTTTTTCAATTTGCAAAGCACCACTTGATGCCACTTGATACATGTTTGAGATTTGCTTCCTTTGGTTTTATTTTCCTCTTTATATATGTTTGCATAAAGAGCAGTTCCACAGAAGAAGTTGTCTTAAAGCTTTGTGCCTTTTTTTGGAAGAAAAGAGAAAATAAAGAAAGGAAAAGACTTTTTCTTTTTTTTTTTTCTTTTTCTTTTTTTTTTCCTTAACTTTGAAAGAGGTCCTTTGCACTTCAATCACTTTTGTATTTTTTCTTGAACTAGGTTTCTATCCCTGATATTACCTGCTAATACCGTTGATTGGGTCTGAATTTACACCACCTTCACAGAATTGCTGGAGTTGGAAGGGACCTCTAGAAATTATCTAGTTCAACCCCTCTGCTAAAGTAGGATTGCGTAGAGCATGTTAGGATTGCATTGGGGTGGGTTTTGAAAGTCTCCAGAGATGGAAACTCTGCAGCCTCCCTGAGCAGCCTGTTCCAGTCCTCCATCACAATTACAGTAATGTTTTTCTACATATTTAGATGAAACTTCCTATGTTCCAGATTGTGCACATTGCCTCTTGTCCTGTCATTGAGGACAATCATTGCTTGTGCCCAATTTAGTTAGGTTTCAGTACTTGGTTCTATGCTGGAGAATCCTCAGATTAGAAGGATGAGGATGTGTGGGTGCAGAGCCCAGACAAGCCTATTTGCAGACTACTAGATGGCATTATTGTGAACTCCTTTATCAGTTTGATTGACATCAATGAAGACTGGGTTTTAAATGGTAAACTCCTACAGTTGGAGTAACTATGCAAATATTCATAGTATAATGGAAGGATATTCATTCATCCTTGTCAGGATACTCAGAATGGCATGATTCTGGAAATAAATAAAGACAAAGTAGTATGAATAAAACTCAGCGTTTTACCAAATAATCCCTTGACATTTTTTCTGGATCTTCTGTGGGGTATTATTGTTGATCAGCACAACAGAACTCCAATATGTTATTTTCAAGTTTCATTTTGGGAAAAATGGTGTTCTGTAACAATGCTGACAATAAACCCTACAAGAGCACAGCAATGGGAAAAAAAGGATTATCAAATAACACAGCAATGATGATAAAAGACCAAAGTATTCTTAGAAATATGGGGTTTTTTATTCATAATTGGAGGAAGTTCTGCTGAGTGACTAAAGCTCTTGGCTACTTCTTTTCCATTAAAACACATGAGTAATAACTGTAAACATATAAGCAGCTCTTTATAATGTCGAAGAAAAACAAACAGCTGTTACATGAAATAAGAAAAAAAAAAGATAAGCATTTCTAAAACCAAAAGAATATGTGAAATGCACAAATTGAGGGGACTTATTTTGCATGATCAGTAATAAATGTCAGAAATTGCTCAATGTTTCCACCTAGATAATCTCATTCTATTAACCATGTACAAAAGCCAACTTCCTCTGAGCTCTGGCGTTATATTTATATATCACTGTTCCTGGTTTTCCCTGGACTTTACAATACTCTGTCTGAATGCAAAAGTATCGGATTGCCTGAGAAAACTTGTGAAAGTGGAGTAGTAATTTCAGATGATACAAGGACAAATAATTTATATTGGGGAAGAAGGGGAAAAAAAAAACCAAACCAAAGGCTAAATACCCCATGAAGGATTTAAGAAATTAGGTTGCATAGGCTATTTAGAGGCACTTCAAATACTGCATAGATTGGTAGATAGGTTTCATCCTCTCAAGGACATGTCCTTGCTGTGCCACATGTTGTCAGTCAAACTGCTCTGCCATTCAGCACTTCAAAGCATTACTCAGTGTCGGACTTGAGGTGACTGTTTCCTGCAGCTAAAACTGCACTGATGAAACTACAACAAAGTTTATTAGTTAGTTCTGCAGGTTCTTCACTTCCCCATATTTCCATCTCAGCCACACTTACTGCCAGCAGAAGGAGAGAGAGAGATTCTCTTGGGAGGTGATACAAGGATGGCAGGTTTGTTTTCCTTGCAGACATTTGCTGTGTTGACAAGAGTCTTATTACAGAGAGGTATGCCAGTTAAGATTCAGAGATGAGATTTAGATAGCCATATGAATGCCCCTAAAGCATTCACTGCTGTTGATTGTCCAAACCAGGAGTTTTACCCCACTTGCTGCAGAACATACTCTTATCTGTGGACTGATGTATTGTTGTTTAACATCTCTGATAGGAATGTACGGGCAGTGCTGATACTGCATCTATGGGGTATGCTCAGGTTATGTCTTCTGAGAAATTGCATTTTAGCTTTGCTGGCCACGTTTCTGTTCTTGATCAGAAAGTCATTAAAGGACATCTCAAAAAGCAAGTTTTTAGACTTTAGGTGACAACCCTTGCTCTTAAACTGCAAGTTTAAACTGAAGGGCATCTGTGTAACACCAGCAATACTTTTTACTGTTTGTAATGGCTTGTACAGACATCAGTAACGAGACTGAACCTCCTGCTGTCCGTCTGTGAATTGTTTCCCTCAATCTCCAGGCAGCGGTGTCAGGGAGCACAGAAGGACCAAGAACAGGGACGTTCAGAAGCTCAGGGCTGAATTCGTGAATTAATACTTTTATGGAGGTTCCAAAGGGGCACCAAAAAGGCAGGAAAGTCTGCATCTCTCTGTGAACTGTGTCTGACAGGACTTCTTAAAAGCGAAATATAGTTTAATCTTAGTATGACCATGAGGCCAATATAATATAAAAATGAAAGTCTGGCCTTTGTTTTCTTCTTGCTGGCATGGGTGCCATTAACTTTTGTTACAAAGAATAAATGATGCTTTTTTTTTTTTTGAAAGAAAGAGAAGAAAAAAAGATTGTGGGTGCAGGGTTCATCTGCAAGTCAACGGTTCTAACACAGAACAAGCGTTGTTTGTAGATCTGTTGAGGTAGAAAATGTCATTTACATAGCCATTTTTCAAAGTAGAACTGTGCTGTGAGAAGTAGTAGAATTTTAAATTTCAAATCTATGATTCATCCAGTCATTCTATTTCTCCAGTCTGTTCAGTGTTCTGCAGCCCTCCATCTCTTGGAGAATCCTTTGCTTACAGACCTATTTGGAACTGTTTATCTTTCTTCTGTCCTTCCTTGTGGCACTGAAACACTTAGTCTCACCAGATCTAAATGAAACCTTCCTGTTTTCTGTTAACCTATCCATTCCTTTCACGATCCCTGTGGCACAGCAACACCTACCTGCACTGCTTCTAAATTCCTGCTTCCTTTTCTTATGCCTATTATTTCATCACCTATTACCTGTATCTTTCTGAATGTGTCTAGTCTTCTCTTTCCTTGCATACATCCCCCTCCTTTTTCTGTCTTCAGAGATAGCCACTCACCTGATACAAAATGGTCTTATCCAGCAGTAAGGGAAAACATGTGGCATCATGCCTTTCATTTTAGTATTTACAGAAGCCAACAGAGGCTCTACAGAATAGAGTGTTTACGGAGGAGTGGTCTACAGTTTTGCATGATGTGGAGACTAAGGGATTTAAGGGAATTGCTTTCTATGCAGGCAGCCTAACAAAATAAACTGGACTAATGGAATACCAATCCTAAAGAGATTAATGCCCAAGCTTTTCCTATTTAATTTAAGCTGAGTTTTCTAGACAAGCTGAAGGACTCTCACATAGAGTGCTCAGTGAAAGCAAACACCTGCATTCCTTAAGTCTTATTGAAAATCTTAGCCTGGGGATATCTAAAACCTGGCCTCTAACTGTCCTTAGTTTGTGCAAATACGAGCTACATATACTCTTCCTCACTACCTAGTCTTGTACTCGCTGCCTCTAGATTGTGTTTTGCATAAGAAATGGAAATTAGCAAGCTCTGGTCATAGCTACCTCATGGAGGAACAGCTAGATTAATTAAAGATATAGTTTAAATGGCATGCGAATATCTGATTTCCAATTATTCATTTTGGAGGGGAATTTAGAGAACCCTACAGATGCATTTGCTTCATTTCTGTGTATTATTTGTCATTAAGACTGTCACACTGACAACCTCTGAATAAATTTCCTGTGTGTCCATCCTAGATTGCAGGGATGCCTTTTAAAGGAGCAAGGCTGTCGGAAAGAATGTCGATTAGTGCCTGTTGATGGAATGGGGGGGAGAAAGTCACATCATGTCATCTGCCATCAGGCCATAAGCAGCCATTAAATTTCTTTTGATACTTGCTACCCTAAAGTGCATTTCAATTGACAATGCAATGTTGGAGTGATCCTTTACTGTTGTATAGGGGACTAGAGGCCGTAGGAGTCTAATAAGTAGTAAGCACCTCTATAACTGAATTGCCTTTTGATCTCCTTTGGAGTAAGTTATTGTTTTTGTATTTTGTGATAACACATACGACTGCTATTCTTTAAGAGTAGAATAAACCAGAAATTCTTTAAGACATTATGTCTTTATTACCATTTAAACCTGAGGGCAGACGCATTATTCGTATAGGTCTCTAAGGCCAGCAATTAATGTTTACATATATATCTCTTCAAGAGGACTTATGTGAAAAATATTGTAGGGTCTCCTACCTTCGAAATCTAAGATTTTTGTTGAATGATTAGGGCTCGTTGATATAATAACTACAAAAAATAAATGAGGCTGCTTGTTTTAATGAGGCAGGAATAGCACATGCACAACTGAGTACAGCATCTTGTAGCAATGTACCTTTCTCTGCAGAATGTGCAAAAAAAATTCAAAAATTGCATCTTTCAAGACTGCTTGACAGGCTTCTGTTCAGTGCTAGATTAATTTAATAAAGCACAATGCCACTAATCCCTTTAGTAAACTTCCATTCATTCTTTAATGTTTTTTCTTTTAGTTATGTTGGGTTATGCAAAAAGAGAGAAAAGGAAACATTAAGATATTAAAAGCTGCGTTAAGATAGTCAGTGATCAGCTTTTAGAGCTCCAAAGGTGCAAGACTGTCATAGCTGATTACTGTAAATACATGCACTGCATGCATTTACATCTTTCCAATTTCTTGCTTTCAGTGAGTGCATGCACTTTTGAAAAGTTTAGAGATGCAAGTAAAGCTGCTTCTTTCATAATTGCAATAGAGTTCATGAGATGGAAAATTGCTTCATCAGAAATTTTCCATTATTTGGATTTTTATAGTAATATAACATCTCCATAAATCTTGTCTAATTTTGCATCTATTCTCTTATTGTTTGAAAAAAAGAATGCAATGAGGATGTTAACATACTTAAAGCCTCGTGTCAAATCACCTCGTGAGCTCTGTATCTTGTAGAATTCAATCCTGCTGCACCACAGATCTCTCTTGAACTAGAGAGAAGTGCGAGATAATGATACATATTTCATCCATATCTGAGTTCTGTTATGTGCATGCACTTGTCTTGTGCATGTCAGAATCTTTATGACTTGATTTGTCTTTATGACTACTTTCATATTGATGCTGTGGAGAAAAATTCGAGAAATGTCCTTTTCCAAATCTAGTTGAAAATACTTTTGGTCAAATACTCTGATACTGATTATCATCACAGCTTTATTAGTTAGATGCTCCTATACTGAGTGAATATCTGATGCTATATGTGACATAAAAGAATTTTTTTAAGTGACATAAAAGAATTAAAGTAGCTAATAGGAATTTAACTCTGAAGTATTAAGCAATACAGTTACACTATACACATATGTAAAAATAAAGTGTTTGGACACTGTTTTATGCTAAAACAATGGTACCTGTGAGCCCTAGGGAGTACTTGGGCCTTACTTAACCATGTAGTCTGCATAATCCCTGATCTGTAACCAGTATCATCCTACTGATCACAAATAATAACTGAATACATTTGTTTCTGTGCCAAGTTAATCAGACAAAAATCAGTGTTCCAGAGCGAAGTGATTTCTCTTTAGGCTTTATACAGATGGCAGGGGAGATGCCCGGTGGATCTGCAGCTCAGGAACCTGTCTGCAACATGCTGTGACTTCCTTCAGTTCCCAAGCCCAGAATAAACAAGGGACTCGTTCCAAGAAGGAGTTGCCACTTGGTTCCTGCAGTTCACACACAGTTTAAATGACTTCATTTGTTCCACTTTGGAAATCTTTGCATTAGCATAATTCTGCTTCCAGCTTTGTTCTTCCCTCTCAATTTACAGAAGAAGAGTAGAAGAAATCTTTTGAGGCACAGGGGCACTGAAGTAAATCTAAGACTAACCTGAAGCTAACGCAGCAGGAGTAGCCTAACATAATCCATGTACTTATTACAATTTCTTGCTGAAAGCTTCTGACCAAGATCAATTACATCCCGAATTATTTTAGCACATCTTCTTGCCTTCAGCACAGGGAATACTGAATTTTGTTTTGTCAGGCTTGTTCATCATGTTTCAGGCACTTAATTTTCTCAGGAAAAAATGTCAAAACAAAATGAGCTTACAATGTAAGGACTTCTTCTTATGCTTCTGCCACTTCTGTACTTTCAAGGCTAACATGGCATAGGCCCTCAGCAGACCTTAATAATGCCTCTGATCTTCAGATATCTAAAATGCTAAGCAGAGAGCAAGGTTTACACCTAGCTTCACCATCTGCGGGAGCTGGCTTGTTCAAACTGTTATCGCACACACTTCTTCAGTGTGAACTGAGTTCAGTCAGGTGAAGGACAGGCTTGCATTGCTCCTGTTTTAAAAGTTTTATTTATTTGTACTGGAAACTATAGCGGCCTTAATAAGTAAGTTTTATAATAGTATCTGTCTGTTTCAGTAGTGACTCTTTTGTTGGTTTATAAGTTATTGTTGTAAGTCCAAAACATTTCTGATCACGTAGCTGGGTAGGCTGAACAGCATAGCAAATGAAAAGATAGTGATCTAGTAAGTGTTACGTGGTAGTAATCTATAAGTCATGGGACAAAAGAGGTCGATTCTACCTACTTATATGTTATATATTTGCAGAGCCTGCCTTCTGCTTAATTAAGTCCATATTACTAAATTAGTATTGAGAAATGAAGAAGGTATGGATATGTATCTTCTCTGAGATTCAATTTTGCTAAAACAAAAGGAGCCAGACGAAATTGGCAGTAATAGAAATTTATTAACGGATTTCCAGTATGACACCTATTAAGTAGACAAAAAATTCTGTTCACTAGAGGAAAAGCATCAGCCAAGGGCTCAGAACGTACTTCATAGTGACAGGTATTTAAAATTTGGCAAGCAAGGCAGGCTATGGGCTGAGCAGAGGGTCTAGAAATACAAGGAGAAAGAGTTTCAATTTATTTACACCACATAAAAAGCTTGGATTTAGCGCTTCCTTTTATAAAAAGTGTTAGAAGCATAAAACCCCGTGTGTGATCACTGTCCTTACAATATCATTCTTCATCATCAGAACTGCTCAAGATGAATCTCTTATTAGTGGAAACCATTATTAGGCTTGTCTGTCTTATTGAAAGCATTCAAATTTCTTTCTGGATAAGAAAGTATTACGACACAGAGAGGGGTCAGTAAGAGGAAAAAGCATGTTAAACCCACTTAGTTTTATTGCTCCTTTATACTTGATGAACATTAAGAAAGAGCCGAGTCATTAGGTGCTTGAAAGACACTTTTGCTAGCCCGGGTACAAGGTCTTGTGGAGATGCTTCTTCCAAAAGAGAAACAAAGTGTTTTGATGTGCAAGACAATGAAAAGATGTTTTAAAAAGGAAAATTCAGTGATTGGAGCAGCTGCATCTCTTTGAGCATTTCCTCTAATCTTTCTGCTGAATTTGCATATGCTGATCATTCTTTCCATCACTTTGATTTGCTATAGGTAATCAGAGAGTATTTCTTTAGTGTGGTGTTTAGGTTATTTTTAATTAGTTTTCTAGTTTCACCTATCTCGGTATGTAGAGCATAATGCTAAAGCCTCTTTTATTGGCTATTTTCTGATTATCCTTACTAGTATATGGGGAAATGAGATGTTGTTTCAATTCCCTTTTCTTTGCTTATGTAGCCGGCACACTTATAGACACCCACACAGTTAAGCTAAGCTAAATTCTTTAATTTTATACTGAAATCTATTTAAACTGTTCCCAACCTGCAACAGGAACTTAATCAGGGGAAAAAAATAGCAAAAACTGAATATGCACTTAATTAAACGCAGAGCAGCAGATTGGAACTCTTCTTTGGACAGCTACTTGTAGTTAAATTTCAAGTAATTTTTACACTGATTATTTCTGGAGGTAAGCAGCAGAGACTACATAATGACACCCTCATGATTAGCAAGTGAAGAGACTGCAAACTGTGTTTTCAGTTATAGAGTATATGATTAGAAATTAACCAACATGCTGATCTGGATTTCATTTCAATAAGTAGTATTTCATGATGCCACAGTAGTGTTTTAATTAGAACTCATTGAGAGTACTGTTGTATTAGAAATACAAAAATAAAGTTACTTTGATGTTAAACCATTCATCCAATAGTTTAGTTCAGTCTTCCATCTCACCAATGATTTTTTATTAGGAAAACTTATTTGGTTGTTATTCTTTTAATGAAAGTTAGTTGGTGATTTATTTTGACAGGTGTAATATCAATTCAAGAAACTGTCATAAAGATTAAAAAATCCACCACAAACCCAAACTCTAACCTAAAATTAACGTTACCCACAGATGAGCTACTCTGACTGCAGGGTTTTTTCCTATGTGATAATGACCCAATGACGCTAATGAGTTTATCAAAATTTCTCTGAATACAGATAAAGCAAATAATTTTCCTGCAAATTTCACACTTCCATTTCATAAGGACTAGCTTCAGATAGGAAAATGAGTGGTACCATGCCATCAGAAATCTGTGATTTTCAAAAAAACCTAATATCCTAATTTCTTCTACTATTATCAAATGCAAAATAATGCATATCAAATACACATCATTGTTGGCAGTTTTAGTGGGAAATAAATATATAAATAATTCCATCTTAAAGGAGTCACTTAAAAAAATTCAAAGCTGACTCATTCTATAGCAGTAACTATTACTATTGGAAATAAAATATAGAAGCACAACTCCTCGTCTGTATGTCTGCTCCAGACGCTATGTCACAACCACACTGGGAACACAAATCCATGCTGTGACTGTCATTACAAACACAAATATAGAGACTATGAACTGGGAAACTGTGGGCTTTGAGCTCTGAAACACAGCACACACCTTCTCCCACTGTCTGATGTCTGTCCCACCCTCTGTCCCTTGCAGGAGAGGGACATAACATACTGAGTCATTTTTTTTGCCTAAAAGCATTCTTCTAAAATTCTGAATGAATTGCATATTTTACAGCTGAATTAGAACTGAGAACCTACTGATCTAACCTGGCAATTTGTTCCATAAATTATACGAAAGTCAGAAAAATATCTCAGCCCTTTCCTACAACTGATTAAATTATTCAACTCCGACTATCATAGGAAGTGTTAACAGTGTCTTATTTAGAGTAAAATAACTGTATAGGAATAGGTCTATAAATATGCCAAGATATTTTCTGTACAAAAACATCCAATTTTAAAAGCAATCGCAGTTCAACGTACTTCAAATGTCTTTGCTTTGTGAAAACACCTTGGAAGTTGAGCATGAGACCAAGAGAAGAATCCAGGGAAGCAGGAGCAAAATTATAATATGCATATCAGAACCTAAATTTGTATCACAATACAGAAATGTAAACATGAGTAACAAAAGGGGTAATATCACATGCTTAAGACAACCACTCTTGTTCCACAGGTAGATTTTCAAAAGTCTTTTGATGCTCATTCATCTTCTTTAGGAGAAAATTAGGATGCATTAGGCATGAAAGCAGGATTAGCTTCAACATACCCTGTAGTGGCTTTCATGTGTCATCCATCCAGTAGAGAGAATGTTCATCTGTTGCCTCAGTTAAGCATTCATTTTCCACAGTTTTTAGTTGATTTTGGATTTTTTTTGTTCCCCAACTTATGTTCTCATTTATATCTTTTGGCTCACGCTCAGTCCTAGTTTTCTGCTTCTCACCGGGTCAAGAACAAACCCTATTGTTCTACCCCTGCCTCTGCCCAATAATGTACCTTACAGTGTCCTCATTCAGTATTTTCTTGGTGACGCTTGGATCTTGTATCTGAACTTAATTCAAGACTTTACAGTTTAGCAAGTCCTTTGGGATGTGTGCTCTTTCCTGATTTTTTTTCACAACACAAATCAGAAATCTTTTAGCATATAACTCGCTCTGGTTAAAAACAGTAATGATAAAAAACCTTCCAGTTAGTGATATTTCAAGCAATTCTGTCTCTTAAGAAAATTTCAGTGGAGATGTAGTAGACTGGTTGATCAGAATATTTCAGAGTTATGCTACGCAAACAATCAGAGCTTACAGTTCACATTTTGAAGAGGGTAAAAATGGGTGTAAAGCAAAGCTTATTAGCATGAAGGATAGTATTTCCTATGATTTAAGCATCTAGATTACTGATAAATATTTCCTTTTAAAATATGTGTATTATGCAGGCTTTTTTTCATGTTCTGTGCCCTGCTCTTGCTTTGTGAATAGAAGAGTTAATATGTAATTTATATATTAACAACTTTAAATGTCTACTAACCTCTACTTAAAAGGGAAAAAGAGAATACTGGCATTTATGTAGTCATCTAAGATATCCATCCTGGAAAACTGTACAGCCACTGCATTGTCAGCCTCTTGGTATTTCTTAATGTGCAAGACTATTTTCTGTTATGCAGTGTCAGCTTGAAAAGAAAAGACAGATCACTGGGTTGGGAAAAAATTAGTCCTTGAACTTGTTAACTAATTACCAATTAATTATTTTGGTATAGTGAGTAATTTTAAGTGCTCCTTCTGATTTGAGAGTAGGTATACTTTCATATAACATAATTCAAAATCAGGAAGCTAAAAGAATAATGCTGACCATCAATCGTATGTGTAGGTTGGTCTGAGTGTGAAGAAACTGGATCATACGTTAGCATGTGATCCTTATGAAATCATAACTAGTGGGGCAATGATGACCCAGACACAATAACAGAGGGCCTGATCTGAACTCAGTCCAATCAGCTGAAAAAAATCAATCGAACAAATGTTCTATGCTGAATAAAACATGCTTCTACCCCTAAATTCCTCTTTGTGTCAGCACTGAAAACGTCTCTCTTTAAGGAACCAGGTATGGGCACACTAAATTCCAAAATACTGGGATTAAGATATAAATTTTGGAGGAGTTTGTATGAAGCAGTTCTGAAGTGCATAATTAATAATGATTGACACTTGAATATGGGAATCCTCTCTAAAGCCAGGCATATGATACAAAAGGTGTTTAATATCCAAACTAACTAATTATTAGCAGATGGAATTAATGTTTACCAAAATTTTCCCTAGTACTTGGAAAAACATGCTGGTTTAAACTGTAGATTTTGTTTAGGTCTTTGAACTTCAGGAATACTCTGTAATTTAGAGTTAATGTGCATGTAGAGATGAGAAAATCACTAATTACAGTCAAAAAAGCAAGCTTGAGAAGCTCAGCTATTCCAGGAGTAACACACAGAATAGTAGATCAACCTAACACTAACTTGTATTTCTGCTTCCAATTTTCTTGTCAGTGACTTATCACTTTCTGCTGCAATTTTACGCTTTCTCTCCTGTCAATCACATTCACTGATGTGAATCCAGACTAAGTCTGCAGGCTTCGATGGCATCGCTCTGTATTTGCAATAGTATATCTGAGATCAAAATCCTGCGCTATTTTAACATGCCTTCCTCTCAGTGAAGACTCTCTTCTCTACCAATGAAGTTCCCAGAGAACATTTTCTCTAGACTGATGCTTATGGTGTATAAATAATTTGGCAGGTGCATTGTATTAATATAAATGATCTGTCACAGCAGTGATTTCCTTGCAGCCCAAGTGATGTGTGCATGAACAAAGTGGCAAGTGTGCCTGTTTAACTCTTCCTGCTAGTGCTGTTTTAAGTAGGGCTACATTTATTTGCGGCTTGTGGGCATTCTGATGCTTTCTTGGGGCTTTTTGGTATGCATTTTCCTTCTCCTATAAACCAAGTGACCTTTTCTGAGGGCCTCAGGGGTTTAGTTCTTATATCTTTTCCTTAAGAGACTGCGTAGTCACAGCAGGTTAAAACAAAAGTTGAAATGAAAGAGAAAATACAAGGTTGCAACAATGAGATATGAAACTTATTTAAATGTAGTCAGATGAAACAAATACGCTACTTTAAATAAAATTGTAACTGCATAATTACTACTGTATTACGTGAGTCAATAAAATACAGCATTGCCCTTATGTTTACCATAGTAGTATCTACCTTGTGGACACAGAGACTGGCCCTATCATGTAACAGAAGCCTTGAAGCCAAACTCACTGCATACGCCTGCCTTTAGGGACAGTTTGGGGATGATTTCAAAACCATCAATCATGGTTCGGCATTATCCTGCTTATTTAGATGTAAATAGCAGCAGTGTGCTACAAGTTCCTATACTGTTCAATCTCCCTCCAAAAGGCTCTGAACCGGTTTTTAAAGTGGTCCCACTAATATAGCATTACTTGTATGCATCAAAAGCTTTTAATCCTCATAATTCTATCACTTCCTTCATTGCTGTTTTTCAGAGGGCATGAGTGATACACGAACAAACCTGTGCAGCTTGCTCAAGGTCATACAGAAACCTGTGGCAGAAAATAGAATTTAAATACTCTGACAATTATGGTTACATAGATATAAGTAATTCAGTTCTAGTGTAAGTAAATATTGAAACTGGACAAATTATTCACAGCAAGCATGTTATTCTGAATGTTTAACTCCTCTTCTACGTAGGTAATTTTCATATTGTTATAAATATGTTTATTCTTCCAAAATCCTCAAGCAACATGATCTCATACATAATATTTGCTGAGATTATTTTCTGTATTCACCATTCAGCAGTTATCTGCAACCTAGATTTTTCTGATGATATCACTAATTTGATGTTTTTGAATCTTCTCAGTATTTTTAAGACTGTTATGGAATCATTTTTATCCAAGCACAAGTATGACCACACAGACTTGTGAGTACTGAGAATTTTTTATCATTTTATTGACATTAATGAAAAAAAACCTTAGAATATACTGTCATGAAAAAAGAAGATACCCAATGTCATCATGGCCAAATGATGAGTTTTACTAAGTCACAGCTGTTTTTTCTCCAAAACTCATCTTCTTAGTATCCAGAATCCATATATATATTCCAGTATTTTGCTACTGCCTCTGACAAAAATACAGTTAATTAGGCATGCTGAAAGGAGAACTTTAGCTACTTTAATATGCATTGCTTCTGTCACAGAATGTTCAAACAGTGGTGGTGAATCAATTTGAAAACTCCAACTAGGCTGGTTAATATAAATTAAATTAAAAGCCCAAGGCTGCTTGATACGCACTTTTTCAGATGCTGGCTGAAATCCTGCTTAAAAATTCCCTGCCAGACTCAGCCACGATTTAAAAAATTATCTTATTTCAACAAACTTCCATTTAACTGTGATGAACATTTCTGCATTTGCTTTCACGTCATTACTGATTACTGAGGTGTCTGTGTACAAACAGAAGCTCTCCCTGATTCCTTCACAGACAAAGCACTTGTGTGCTATAAGATCACATTAAAAAATGCTAGAAACATAGTGAAACGAGTTTCCCCAATGTTTCTTCTGTTGGCTGGAAACCATGGTCTTGTGCTGCTCCATAGACAACAGAACAGTAGCCTGGGACTTCAGCTTCCTGGTGAGGCAGGAGTGCTGTGACAGGTTCTCTGCTAGCTTTGAATTCTGCTTCTGTAGGATCACCCCCAAACAGAGGGGATAGTTTCAAAATCAGAGGATCACACTTTTAAGTTTTCCTTAAAACAGAGTTACTGGCAATGTTTACACCTTTTTTTTTTTTACTGTTTTTTTAAAAAATCTTCAAATTCTGCCTGATTCTGGTGCATTTTTGCATGTAAGTTTAAACTTGCTTCTGAAAGTCATCATTCAACTGCATTTTATTTCATGTGCTATCTCAGCATATGTGTGTCATTTTCAGACCATCTATAAACCTATTACAAAAAAATAGATTGAGAGGACCTTGAGAGGTCACTTTTACTCAGAATGGGATTAGAAGAACATGCAGCATCCTTGACAGAAACATATTAAACCTTTTTGTGTGTATGGAGACGTCAAATTTTACAAGAGGCAATCTATTCTGAACAGATCTCTGTTCTTACTAAAGGGGTTTTGGATGTCTAACATGAACTTTTCTTCTTGCAATTGTCCCATCCACGAGTGTAGAAACCATTTTAATCCCTTTCAAACAGACTTTTGCATACTTCACATTTCTCATCCATTTTTACTTTATCTTGTCAATCTATGATATTTTATCCTTTTCTTGCAGGTTTCCTAGACCTCTCACCATGTTTGTTGCCCTACCCTAAAATGCAGTGCTTGCACAGGGCACTGCTACCCTGCAGAGGCAAGGCCAGTGACAGGCAGAGCGTGGCAGGCTGAATCCTGACATCGTGATCCAGGACGAGGGCTGTTTTGGTACAACAGCATGGCGTTGTTGGCTTATATTTAGAGTGATTCAGTATAACCACAGACTGTTTCCTGTAGAACTGCTACCAGACCACTCTTGCTCCTCCAGGTTTTGTGAAATTTATCATGCCTAAATGTGGCACGTTCCACTTATCCCTGGGAAGTCACATCTCATCTCTTCAATCCATTTCTCCAGCTTGTTCAGATGAATTTTCCATGTCCTTGAAGGTCTTTGATAGTTCCTTCCGTGTACCGAAAGTCCAAACATACCTTCCTTGCACTGCACAGGACTGGACCCAGGGCAGAGCTGTGACAAGTCCCGTTCAGCACAACCTTCCCTTTCAGCTGTGAAACATGGATGTTATACATCCCACTAACATTGTTTAGTCCAGGTTTACCTATCCCTTATATAAGAACATCTGGTGGGACACACTAGATGAAACAATATCTGAATCTTCTACTTCTCCACCATTTACAAAGCCTCTAGGCCAATAAAGAATATTAAAGGAAATCAGGCTGGTGTGACACAACTTATTCATGACATCTCCGTTTTTGCCACTACTCATCTCCTCGTTATCCCCAGATGTGAAAGTATGTGAATGATAAATAATGCAGTGCTGTCAGTTACTTGATATATTTGCGTGTGCTATTACTTAAGAAAACCAGTTACAGCTTGAACTAGTGAAGCATTTTTATGTTTTTAAGTTCATAAATATTTATGGAATATTTTTATTGTAAAAATGTTCCATTTTGTAATGAAAACCTGTAGAAAAACAGTTACTTAAATTATTTACAATTCCTGTCTCTTATCCTCCATTTCTCCCCTTCCTTTCTCTATTGGACAAAAAGATATGAAAAAAGCCAGCAAAATTATAAATATTATCAAAAATTAAAACTCAGTCAATTTTGTCATGTAATTTCTGGAAACTGCGAGTATATTGGGGAAGGCAGTATTCCTTTTTGAAGTATATAATATTGGAATGAGCTACCCTCGTCTAGTCCCTGCTCATGCATTAACAACTTCTTTTGATCACTAGTGGGAAGAATTAAAATATCTCCTAAAGTTCTCTGTCACCTATATACTTAAGAAAACAATTACACTCTAGGAATAGTCCTTCCTTGGAATCTTAAAGCATGCACAGTAATAGTGATTTGTGTGTATCTAGATCACATTCAAAAGACAAAATTACTTTCTTCAATCCCCTTTGTGTCCTCTTTCCTTTATAAATATGGTATTACTTTTGGATGAGCAAACACCGAAACATTAGACTATGTCAGCACAATCTTAATTTGCCCCTTGTTTTTAATGTTGTCTTTAATTATATGATTGTATTTTTTCTCTCATGAAGATCCTGTCTAATTTTGTGGAGAATGAATAGTGTTCTTATACTTTCACAATCTACTGTTACTCAGATTTTTCTCCATCTAGTTCTTGAGTTGTCTTAATCCTCTTTAAAAAACTCATCTGTGACTGTAATGCCTTCTCATAAACAGTTGTTTCATGCACGAACTAAACAAAGCTTTTTATGTCTCCTGCCAACTCCATCTGGGTGTGAAGTACTACAGCTTAAAAGGACCACTAATGCGGCTGAACACATATAGTAAATACCCCTCAGTAGCCTCAGAGTGTCTTACTACAATGGAGCTGCTAGTAGAAAACATGTTTTTCCACTTTTCATCTTTACCCCCCACAGAAAACGATAAAGCAGTAAGGGCAGCAGCACGTGATCCCTGTTCAGCACAGTGGAATGTCCTGCATTTCTCCAGCTGCAGGTGGCTGCCAGCCTGGCTCTGGTTTCCTCTCACGGCAGAGCAATAACCTGCTGCACAGCAGAGCTCATCTAAAACATTCATATAGCATTTGCAGAGAGCACTTAATGCCCGAGACTTCAGTCAATTAGGCAATTCCAAAATAAAACTGAAGTTCACAAACTCCTTTTCCCTGTGATGGCTTAATATTAAAGCAGAGGCATTAAGTGGGTGGGACACAAATGCGTCTGTGCCTTGTTAGTAGCCCAGTGTTGTGTAGTGGTCAGAATAAAAAGCTCTAGGTTAAGAGGGAAGCTTCTGTCCAGGTTGGCTTGCGTTCATGGTAAGAGACTTTATCTTTGAAATTATTTAGTTTTTGAGTTGGCTGAGGTAATAGCTGTAGTAAATGCACTTGTTTTTCTGAAAAGTAAGTGATTGAGGGGGTATTAATTGAATGTAGGGAGGAATTTCTGTGTCCTCTTTTGTTTTGGGTGAATAGTTACTGTTATGACTGTATACCCCAACAATCATATTTGTGATATAGGTAGAAAGATCCCTTTTAATAGTTGCTAGCTATTTTGTGTTTATTAATATTAGGAAAACAAAAATATTATTAATAAAGTAGAACATTAAGGTATGACTCTAGAAATTAATTCATCTCACTTAATTTCTGAAGTAGATTCAGGCTATGTTTTTGTTTCATAATCTGTAGCCAAGTGTCCAGTGATGAGGAAAAAAATCCTCACACATTCCTGCACTTTGTTTGGTGGTATTAGCTTCCAGTTTTGCTTCTTTTATAGGCTTCTTATACTTTATTACTTGTGGCTCAAACAAAGACTGCAAGCACTTACA
>NW_009722187.1:0-20413 GCF_000703405.1 Apaloderma vittatum | reverse complement strand
CTGTACTCTCAGTGCACAGCAACTTGAACTAAGGCGATAGGGACACGGAGCATGTACAGCACAGGGTCCCTGGCGTCTTACTCTCGTTGCATGGGCCACCAAGCCCTTGTTGTAATAATTAGATGAGACAGCAGGAAAAGTGTATCCTCTTTGTTGGGGTGGTAGAAAGAACTGATCTCTGACAACTAGGCAAGGTGGAGTTTTCAAGCTGAGAAGGCTGAAGCTTATAGGGAAGGGCTGAGCACCCATGGCTTTGCTGTACCTGGCTGGTGGCTGCAGGATCTTTGGTGTGGGAGTGAGGTTGTTACAGCTGATGTTTAATATGAGGCCTAGATGAGCTGACTTCCCTCAGCTGTTTCCTATTCTGCTGTTTGAGGAATCAAGCTCTGGCCATTCTGTTGAGACATGTCAGACTTTCAAAATTTTCCCTGTATGTATATGTATATATGATAACTTTGATTCTGAAATAAATGTATGACTGTGGCAGCTAGATCTAGATAAAGACAAACTTATTCTTGACTATCTGCACAATGTCTAAATAATATTATCTTCATGTATTATCACTGCACGTATAACCTACCTCTTTCTATAGCATTGAAAATGGTTTGTTTTCCAACTTCAGCCTCTTAATGTGATGTCAATGCAATTGAGCTAACCTGTTTTCCAGAAAGGGTATTTTAAAACTTTTTGAAACATATATATTCCAAAGTGTATAAAATATTTGCAGATAGATGGAAAAAAACCCAAACTTGCTGTTCTTAAGAAGTTATTATCTATAAACTTCCTCCTTTTTTAGTAATTGAATGAAATATTCCTTCATATAGAGTCATTACACTGCCTCTTTGTGTGTAAAGTTGAATGTAAGTGCTTACTATTATTGTTTTCATTGCATACCTCTTTGTTATGGAGCTCCTTGGGGCAGTACACTTGTCAAAGCGTAACGCAGGTGTCCTAAGGTGAGCTCAGGGAGGACGGAAACCTCCCGCGGAGCAGGAGGGCAAAAGCTCGCTTGATCTTGATTTTCAGTACAAATACAGACCATGAAAGCAGGGCCTCGCGATCCTTCTGGCTTTTTGGGTTTTAAGCAGGAGGTGTCAGAAAAGTTACCACAGGGATAACTGGCTTGTGGCGGCCAAGCGTTCATAGCAACGTCACTTTTTGATCCTTCAATGTCTGCTCTTCCTGTCATTGTGAAGCAGAATGCACCAAGTGTTGGATTGTTCACCCACTAATAGGGAACATGAGCTGGGCTAGACTGTTGTGAGACAGGTTAGTTTTACCCTACTGATGATATGTTGCTTGGTATATGTAAGACCTAACTAGACCTACTTCTTCTGTCTTACCACTGGCAAATTATTTGTGAAGCCTTTTTTAAAAAGCTCTTGTTTCCTAGTCTCTTAGGTGTTAAATGTTTTTTGCCAAGTTTTTTGTTCAGTGTGTTTTCAGAAAACCTGAAACAGACAAACCTTGCTTTTGGTCACAAGGTACAAAAAGACATTTTCCATTGAATCTATTTTCAAGGTAAATTTTAATTTCTCCAGAGGGAGTAATTACATGGATTAGCTGTGAAACGTGTAAAATGGTGATATATCAGTGACATCTGCTGAAGGAGTTCAGAATATTGCACTGCAGACATCCTTTATGAAATCTAGTGCACCTTTCTTTTGTTTTGTTTTGTTTTTCTCTGGAGTTGCAAAAATTTCTCTTTTTGGCCTAAAAAGAAATTAAGACTGGCTTTCTGATTACAACCTTGAACAGGATGTCTCACTGTGAATGTCAAGGAGCCTGGCTGACTTGCTGAGGATCAATCAGTTATATTAATTTTTATAATGCCTAACTCAGCCAGTCAGTCTTAAACGAATGTAGGGACAAGGAACATGCCCTTTAGCTTTCCCCCTCCACACTTTTCATTTGCAACATGAAAAGAAGATTTTTCTACCTGAAGAGTTTTGAGGTAAATGTATACATATATATTTATGTCTCCATCTGCTTGGGCATGTGCAGGTGCTGCATATGTGTAGTTTCATGTTTGTTTTCTGAAGCATACTCATGAGGTAGCTACAGCTGAACATTTAACAACTTCATATCCAGGATGAGCCTTTCTGGACATTTCTACACTTAGTTCTCTTTCCTGTGATACAGCTTTAGAATTGGATAAAGCTGAACAGAGAGCAGCCATTTAGAAAACTTCCATTGCAAAAGGTAGGTGGCACTTGTACCAGCTCTCTTTGCATTGAGGGCCTGGTTTGCATCAACTGAAAAGAGAGTAATGTCAATTTAGTACAAAACTAGCAAACAAGCAAGCCTGTGGTTACTACAGAGATATTCTTTTGGAGTTAGAATGTATCTTATGCAAACCTAATTAGTTCTCAGTATGGAGTAGGTATTTGTTCCGTTAAGATTTTATGACAAAGGCCCCATAAAGGCTTGGTTTAACTGCATATGGATGGCATTCATTTAACGGAGTGTAACTTGACTGGAATCCTGCTTCATCAAGATGGCAGAAATACACTGTAAAATTTTACTGACTGATGAAACAGTGGGTCAGAAGCTCAGGGTGTGCAAATCAGCACAGCTGGCTTGGGAGTCAGCAAGTACTATCAGTTTATACCAGATACCTCTTTATAGTTGTCTGAGAACTCTACTGACATGTTAGCTAGAAAATGTAAACAAAATCTCAGCTTTGTTCTCGATTTTTGTGAAGACTGCCATTTCATCTGTGCTGTCTGTTAATGTTTTCAGGATCTGTTATGCAAACTGTGTATACTTTCAAGTTGGAATATGAAGCGGCCACTCAGGTTTTGCTATTCAGTGGTTTTCATGGGAAGTTGCATATGAATTAATTGTGTGAATTCCTTGGGTCTTTAGCTTGGGTTTGGGCTTCTTTTTTTGGCTGAAAGAGTAATTTTCACCCAATTTGCACTTTCTTTGTACCTTTTAACAATGTGGTTGTTCACCAGATATGCTTTCAGTATTTTCTTTGATGGTATTACGCAGTTTCCTTAACTTTTTTCACCATGTTCACAGTGATGTCCTGAGATGTCTAGCCTACTTTCTGAAATTGTGGATCTGAAATGGTTGTAAAAGTTAGTGCTTTAAATCCATGCAGAGATGGAGCAGCACAGAAATTCAGGTCTGTGCTTTGCATAACATCTGGGGTGATGACAAATGAAAAGCAAAAATGTAAGTCAAATTGAAAAAGTAAGTTTGATGTTTGCAAATACTTCAAAGACAAATTTATCAGGCAAAGGACCTATGGTTCATGAAAACAGTTAATGGTTTTTCAAGAATAATTTTCATTTAAATGTTTTCTCTGAATTGTTTCAAGAACTTTCAATTTCCAGTGGAATAATAGTAAATTTCCTTTCAACTGATGTCATGGAGAATCATGCTGCTAATTTCTCATGAAGGTTCTTATCCTTAAAGGAAAAAAAAATAATTTCTTGTTCAAAAAATATTAGACCAATTTTATTCCTCTGGTTATTTCATTGATCCATTACAATATTCTGCTCATACCTTATCACTCTCTACAACTACCTGAAGGGAGGTTGTAGAGTTGTGGATGTTGGTCTGTTCTTGCTAGTGTGGTGAGTGATAGGACAAGGGGAAATGAGGGGAGGTTCAGGCTGGAGGGGACATTCAGGTTGGATATGAGGAAAAATTTCTTTACTGAGAGGGTTGTCAGACACTGGAGCAGCCTGCCCAGGGAGGTGGTTGAACGCCATCCCTGGAGGTGTTTAAGAGGAGGGTAGATGATGTGCTGAGGGACATGGTTTAGTGGTGTTGATAGGCTAGGACAAAAGTTGGTCTTGATGATCTTGAAGGTCTCTTCTGTTCAAAATTGCCCTGTGATTCTATGACTAGCTTCTGGTTAGAATTTGCCTTATTTACTTGGAGTTTGTGGCATGTGATAAAAATAAGATGCTGTTACAAGTGACTGTATTAGGCAGCAGTACTTATTCCTTCAGCTTCTATTTGTAGTTCTCTTACAAGTTCAGACTTCGGATCCTGAGTTCCCAAATCCAGCTCCCTTTATCTAGCTGCCGCTGAGCCTGGTTCTTCCCCAGTGCCTCCTGCTCTGCAGCATCACTGGGGATTGTTAGCAGAGGGGGAATCGGGATCAATATTGGGCTTATATATACTTGTATATAATTCTTTATTTTTATCATTTCATTATTGTTTCACTAAAGCTGTTCTAGTTTTTCTTCTCTGACCCATAAGTCTCTCTGCCTCATTCCCTTTTCCTTCTTGTTTGGGAGGAGGGAAGAGGGGGTTAGAGAGCGTCTGTCTGCGTTTAGTGGCTGGCCCAGCCCTAACCCGCAAGAGAGGCCTATGAACTCCTGCCAGTACGGTGCTCAACTTATTCCAAAACCATCTTTCACCTCCAAACCATAACTGTAGGATATACAATCACCTCTGTAACCTCAGAATATGCAAAACTAAAAGAGTAACCCCCACGTTGGAATGAAGTCAGGACACAGGGGAGAAGTTCAGCTTTGTATGGATGGCAGGCATGCTTTTCATGCTCATTCCAATACAGTCTCAAGCATACTGCAGTCGACGCTACATAATGTGTACATGATTTCCCATCCCTTGTTAATGTAGTTTTTAAAAGACACAATATATTGACTTAAACAGTTTTTTCCAGATGATGTGAACTGATTCAACCCACATTTATGAGCTTGATAAAGCTCTGTACTTGTGAAACAGCATCCAAGCATGCAAATACTATCTGGTGTTGTGGAGGGAGCTCTTTAACTCTTTTTGTCAGCAACTGACAGCAACTTTAATATATTAGGCTTTACAGAAGTCTTACTTGTTGTGACAAATCCAAGTGCTGCCAAGGTGTTCATCTGCCATGGAAGTAATTTTTCATGTCGTCTGTTGCGTGAACAGGAAATGAAAAAAGCTTTCTTTAGTTATAGATTTATGTGTGGAAAAAAATGTATAGGCTAAGTCGTACAAAGTCGTACAAGAGAAATTTACTTGCGAAAATGCAGAGAGTAGTGCATGTGCAGATATGTACGCTGGCATACACACAGGGAGATCTCTGAAGATTCCATTTTCCAAAGCTGACATCAGAGCCCTGGAGACTGATGAGAGAATGATTTCAAAACTGGAGACAGATTTTATTATACAGAAGTATATCTGTATCTTTCAGGGGAAACCACAAATAGATTTATCCTCAGTCTATGTATAAAAATAGCATCATTATGATTCCCTTTTCTATTAGGTGGAATGATCTGTAGATTTGGGGGTTTTTTTTGTTACAGACAAGGTCTGGATTGCATCTGTTGTGGTAACTTTAGTTATGATGAGCTCGATGTAGTTACGTATCTGATATCCCCAGAGACTTCAGTAAGCTCAGAAGGTCACACTCTTCCTTCAGCCTCTCTACAGCTCTAGAATCCAGTGCAAGACCTGGAAATTCACCCTGCTTAGTCTCCTAAATTAATACTGAATCTTAGAATATTAAATTTTTTAACGAGCCCTGTGTGGGCCAAAACAGACAGTACACAGGAACAAACACAACCCACACCTGAGATGCAAAGAGTAGATTTATTCTCGCTGCCTGAGGATCTGAAGAATCTTTGCAGCAGCACCTGGATGAGGCACACAGGCAGCGATCACACGAGCAGCTCGACAAGCAGTAACTCAGGCATGAGGAATCTCCCCTTGCTAGAAAGTGCGTGGTATTTATCCCACTGCTTTGCTATGGTTTACTTGTGGCTGTGTCCGAGTTCCCAGGACTCACACGACAGCCTTGCAGGGCAGGAATGTGAGATGCGCCCGCATCTATCCCAGGCCTCTGTTATCCAGGCGCGGGTGTGCTGGTCGTCGAGCACACAAGGCCAAGCACTAATCTGGTGTGATGTGTGTGTTTCCTGACACCTCAGGTGTAAGTCACTTGAGCCTACCTACAGTCCTCCTCGCCAATCTTCCATTGTACCCCTACAAGCCCATTTATTTAATGAGATTCAATGAGATGTTCTCTTGAGGCTTCCATTTTGCACACCTTTGCAGAGACCACTGTGGTAACCAGCAGACAGAATGTCACCACTCTGAAAGTGGACATGGCACACATCTATTCAATGTGTGATATGGAGCTAGCCCTCTGACACACTGAGCTAGAGGATACACTTCTACAAGGATTTAATTTGCTTAGCAAAAAGATGTGAAATGTAGCATGACTTGTTACAGCAGTGGAAGCGAACTTGCGGTTACTGGAAAGTAAGGTGCACTCTGCTAAATGTATTACTCTTTTTCTACTTGAATATTCTGCCTGTTCTTAAATAGGGTAACTTCTAAGGGAGAAAAAATGCAGGGAATGAAATGTGGAAGACTGACCTCAAATTTTTCATAACAGTCTTACCACTACAGTAATTCAGAAGAAAATCAATATCCTCTACAAACTCTCATTTCTTGCAACTTGGGTGTGTCACTGAGGAAAGTTCACCCTCCTCAAAATATTTATTCCTAAAATTTAGGAGAGATTGCATTCAAATCCTAAGGCCTGGAATGCTTTGATAGCAAACCTTAAAGTCATAGGAAAGATTTATATAAATAATGTGTAATTACTTAAGACCACACAATGTAGGCCATTAGTTTGATAAGATATCCTTTCCTGCACATCTTATTATAGACTGAAACTGTGCTATTTCTTACAGTTTAGGGACCAAATTACAAAATTTCTGACTCTTTAATGTATACCCCAAAGTATAGCTCTTCTCCTTTTCTCGTATAGTGCCTGTGGTTTAACTCTTAACAGTTATGAGTTATATTGTGTTGTCAAGGTGGGACTATTTCATATTGTGTTGTCATCTGACAACTCACCGATTCCTGAATATGTACTAATCATGGGACAATAACGTACATGATTTCAGTGCACCACATCAATTATTCCATTACGATTTAAGCTTTACTTTTATTTCATGACCGATTTGGACTATGTAAAAAGTCTTGAGCGTCTTTTTTAGTATTCAAAGTGTTCCGAGTACATTTGCATAACATATTAAAGGAAGTCTGTATTTGCCCTATAGTCTTCTGGGTTCTGTAAAACATGAATCATGATCTTGGCATGTTCTTGACTTGTTTTTTTTTTCTGTTTCTTTAAGAAAGACACTATTATAGTATAAAAAGACAATTTGGTGCAAGGTGCTGTTGTATTTTTTTCTTTTTTTACCTTTTTCTTTTTTGTTTACCTTTTTTTTCGGGAGTAGACCTAGGTGAATGTGAGAGACAATAGATCAGTTGCTCAGTGATGGGAGACAATACCTTATATTAAATTTGAGAATCTAGTGGCCAACCATTATGATGCCTTGGGCAGGTATTTCAGCACTCAAGTTGGTTTGTAAATATACTAAAGTCACAAAAGACTTGGAAATCAGTAAAAGTTGAGACTACACTGGACAGTTTCTTCCCTTCTCTGTTTCCCTTACTGTCTCAGCCCATCTTGTGGTAACAAATGTAATTACCCTAGAGATTTTGGACACTCTATGAATCACTTTGTCAGCGAAGTGCTTGTCTGTACAAAGGATCCCCAAATAGTTAGTGATGATGATCAGCTATGTCAATTAGTAAGGGAAGATACTGAGTACAAAGTCGTTCTTTCAGGGAGACTGTCATTTCTCCTCTAGAATTATATTTTTTTGTGTTGTACTAAGTTTGCAAATCAAAGGAAATAATTTCCCTGTGATCAGTTACTTGCAGACTGCCATAACGAATCTAGATCAAATGTCAGTATGAAAACAAAACCATCATTATTTTTTATTCAAGTGTCCCAATAATATTTTTCTAATGGAAATAAAAATATACCCTTGTGACATGGTACCAAACATGGCAGGAGCTGCACCTCTTCAAGATAACCTGAAATATAATGTCAGCTCTAAGCGGTCTCACAGTTTTGATAGTATTGTGCAATAATTATCAACTTTATGCATTCTTCTGTTGCTATTTTTTCTTTCCTGTCTTCCCACTCTAAGTCTGGTTAACTTCAGCACAACTTAAAAACCATCAAACAAAAAAACGCCCCACAAAATAATACATTTCTTCAGCACAGAAATGTGGCCAGGCAAGCAGTCTGAGAAGCAAAGAGGTGGGGAAAGTGAAGATTAGTTTGGGGGTTTTGCTGTATTTGTCCTCTCTTTCTGGTCATTGAAGAGTCCTCTTTAGTTATGAGAAGTGATTAGCAAGTGCTTCTTCACTTCACATACACTTAAATATGATTGCAGCTGCTCTATGTTCACGGTTTTTCCTAGATGCTTCCAACAATTTGCGGAGTAATCTACAGCAACAGGTCTCTATAGAGATTGTTGGGCTGAAGCCCTACAAGGGTTCTGTCCAAGAGCATATGATCAATCCGTTCCTCCATAAAAACTCAGTCACTATAGATTTTATTTCAGAATTGTTCTAAATAATAAAAAAGACCGTATTAATAACATAATCTTAAGAAAGAGTCAGATATCATAAACAACAAAATTGGTAAATGTAATATTTCCACAGGGGAAACCCCTTTCTTTTGTGTAATTTTGCAGAAAACATGAGTAAAATCCAGATTTGTGTATTTCAGCTCATGCTTTATGGTAATATAGCGACCTCTGTTTCCAAAACTAACACACTGTCAGAGCCATTAAATAAAATCTGTTCTCTGAAAATCTTACTGCTATGTATTAATGTCTATCAACTTTTCTTACTTCCTCTTGCAATCACATTTTGTGGCATTTACATAAATACTTTGATATCTATGACTGAGAACATATGTATTAGCTAAAAACAATCTATCCACAGCCTATGAAAGGCTGCAAAGGAGAAAATTTTATGTCATGCAGTATGGGAAAGAGACAGTGCCTTACAGTGCTCCGTGGAACACATTAATCTCAAATTGTTGGGGTTAAAGTAAGAATTAGAGACTGGGATTAAATGTTGAGAATACCTTTGCTGATACGTTCTTTTCACAAATTAACCACGGTAAACTATTTGAGATGTCAGAACAGGGATATCTATTTGCTTGAACCGTAAGAAGTGCATATTCAAAGTTAATGGTTCATTGAGATTTACAGTTGTTCTACAACCATGCTAATCACTGGCCTGTAAGATTTGAAAGAAAAAAGGTGATAAAACAGTAAGGAGTCTGCCACCAATTTCATGGTATGTACCCCATGGGTGTGCTTTGTATGCTAATTAGAACCAAGCGGATGTGAACACTTCACTGAACGCCTTCTAAATAAGAAGCAAGGAGACCAAAGAATCCTGTTTGGCTCAAAGATGTCGATCTTGCACACTCTAAACTGTTATAATACTGAACGTTTGGTCATGAATTTTCCAAATATCAAATATACAATCCAACCGCACTGACAGAAGTAATGCAGGATTGCAGCCAGAAACATTATCCATAAAAACATCACTTGGGCTCACCTTTTGCTTGTCAAGCAAACTTGCTGTTTCTTTCTCTACAAAAACAAGAAACCAGCTATTAATCAATATAGCTTTTCAGATTAGACATCTAAAATATAAGAAGTGCCTTTAGGTAAGAAAAATACCAAAATCACAGAAATACTTAAATATATAAAAATTCCTTGACAGTTCAAATAATGCATTTACTATGATAAATGCCATGAACAATATGTTTCCTTAGCTTACCTCATAAATTGGCCTATAAAGGCTTTAAAACATGAATTTTCTCAGAAACCCAAGACTATGTTCCAGTCTCCCAGATGCATAATCATGAAATTATGCATAGTGTTTTTGGAGACCTAGCAGTGTATACTGTGGACCTGACCTTACCTTTGTGTGTCACTTGGCTATTGACTATATTGGGCTGTTGATGACAACCTTTTTGACATACAAATACCGCTGTTATATCAAGAAGAAATGTTTCATGTACATCAGCCTAACAGGATCACCTTTAAACTCAAGTAAAGAGATATTCAAGACCTACTGCAACTTAATATCCACACTGGACTAACAATTTTCTGTGACAGTTAGAAAGAAGTTTTTACTACGGAGATAATCACAGGGGTTTGACTGTGGAGGGGAAAAAAAAATCAAGTAAAATTTCAGTTTTGACTCAAAAATAACATATGCATTTTCTTTCCCAAGGTTACTGAATCTCTAATACTTAAAGTTAAAAGGTGCATGATGCCAAAAGAGTGAGGTTATACTCCTAATAAAAGAAGATTAAAAACTTGCAGTTGGTGAATACTGATGCAGTGACACTTTCCTCCTCCTTTGAACTACATTATCTTGCATTTTTCAGTCTTCTGATATTGCAGCAATACTTCCCATGGATACTCACCAGCTGCAGCAGGGGCAGACTCCTGAAGCAGTACACTTGACAGACCCTGGGTTCTGACAGACCCAATCTCTTTAAATCTGAATTAAAATTAATGAATGGTTGTGTCTGCCAATATTGGGCAGGCATTCTGTTCCCAAAATTTGGGTAGAAGCCACTTTATCATTTCCCTATTCTCATGTACTCAGGAAAAGCACTAAATAAACTCTGCTTGCATATTTGTGCTCCTGTATACAAGAAGCCCTCCTTGCTGAACAGGCCTGCTCTGGCCCCAGTGTTGCTTTGACCTTTACAGATTTATTAATGTGTCAGACACACGTAATTCAAGGACTGCTGACGGAAATAATATCTTAATAGGAGGAGACAAGTATTAAGGAAAAAACCTTTCTTCAATTGTGAAAGATCATTTGAGTTTATTTCAAACCCAAGAAAGATGTTGTTTAAGATCACGTTTGCTTTTTACCTGCCTGCCAGTTGTTCTAATAAATAGTGCCTGCAAATCTATTCTGTTCTGTCCTTCAATCACCAGCACCTACAACCCTACAACTACACAATATACTGGTACAACAGCATATTGAAGAGAAGACATGTTTGGTTTTGAATTAGACTCAAGGCCTAGGGTGCTTTGGCTGTTCTAATGTTGTATTAGTCTGTGATAAATTTCAATCCACAACAAAATCGGTAGCGGTCAAAGTTATAACTTCACTGGGATTTCTCACCTCCATTACTCTGAATGTAATTTTCAGCAGAATACACAGAAATTACATTCTTGTTAACTGATTTTTTTTTCTTATTTGCTTGAAGGCAGTGGCGATTTCTGTTATTTAATGTAAATAAATTGCTTTTAGTATTCTAAGAACGGCATGCTGATGTTTCAAAGTGTTAAGTAAATATTATGGCTGTAGGTTGTTGGGTGATTGATTGGGAAATACTGCAGGTTCAACTCTCTTGAAAGAAAGAGGAGAAAGAGGGATAAAACAGCGTAATATTGTCAACAATAACAGTCACTACTGTAGCTTGGTTGAGGCAAGAGCATAAATATTTTGTTTTGCATATTAATCTCAGTGTGTATTTGGATATTATTTTCATGACATGTCAAACTAAATCATATCTCTACCTTAATAGATGAGTGAAGAACCATGCATTTAGTTATTTAGGTACCCTTTTGTGGATAATTGCATGGCATTTAAAGGTTAGGTTTCATGTTTAGAGGTGGTGCTACAAATAACGATGAAAAGAACAGTGTGGGTGAAATGTAGATGGATAACAACTCTAGAAATGCAGCTTGGCAGCTAGCAGGTAGAAAATGAGCACTGATACTGACAGCTGGAGGACAGTAAATACCAATAAATGAAATGAGGTGACACATAACAAACCTGGTATCATGCTGGAAAATTTGGACACTTCTGTAGAATTTTTTATTTTAGCCCAGTACAGAGGTACAGTGGAAAGGATTGCAAATGTTAGGCTGAGTGCCACACAAGTGGAAACTTAATGGTGATGGGCTTTGCAATTCCACATTATAAGTCACTTAACAATTAAATATGAAAATAGGAAAATGGAGATATATTTGGCTTTTGTGCCACTGTTGAAAGTAAGGCAGTTTTCACTAGCGTTTCTACTCTCTGAAAAATCATGTCAGCATTTGACCTCAGATGCTTAATGTTTTAGCAGCTCTGAAGAGTGTGTCCATCTCATCCCTCACATTCAGTAGTACTTTGTAATATAGCATGTTCAGATATAGCCAACAAATCTTATGGGATATACGGCAGCATTAGAAGATACATTGCAAAATCATAGAATCATAGAATGGCCTAGGCTGGAAGGGACCTTAGAGATCATTTTAATCCAGCCTCCCTGCCACCAGGGACACCACCACTCGACTAGATCAAGCAACACATGGGGACCGAAAAAAGAGATGTTGGAAAATGGCAGTTTTGAAAAGGGATTTAATCTACTTTAGTAAATAGTTGGGCAGTTTCCATGAGAAGAGCTCTCCAAACATACAACTGGATAAAAACTATGATTATTGGAGATGGTGAATTTCCTGCAAAGCCCTATGCGAAGGAGTAGCAGGTAATTACATCTACATTTGGGGTTGCGTTATTCCGTAATTTGCCAGCAAAGCGATTTTCTGTCATTTCTGTGGAGCAGTGGCAACTCTCCCACATGTAGCAGCTCTGCGTGCACATGTTGGTGCCAGGCAGGAGAGGGTCAGCCTTGCCCGCAGGCACTTTCTCTTTTTCACGCAACCTGCTACTCATACAGAAAAGTAGAAGAAAGTACATACTGTTGCCTACTGTTGTTATTCTTCGGTCAAATCTTGTGTCAGTACATAGTGAATAGTAGTCTCTCTAGACTCTTAACAGGCCACTTAATTCTCAGCTGAATGTTTGAGTTTTAAAGTAAACACTTGTGAAACTGTAGTCCTTTTGCAGGAAGGGTGTAATGAGCTGCAAGATGAATTGTAAACTGCATAATGCCTGCTGCGTTGGACTTACACCATCCAGTGAGGAAGCAGTAGCAAATGTAATGTTGTTTTAATTGTAAATGTAATGTTGTTTTAATTGTAATCGTTGCAGTGTAACATGCATCTCAACATTCATGCTATCATGATTAATTACATGAGTTGCTCAGTATTTTCTAATGGGTGTATGGAATAGAATATACAGGAATGTCACCTCCCAGCAGGGTGCCTGAGCACCTTTCAGGGTATGTTATATAATGTTATTTAATGGTTGTCATAACATTTTGATTTTTTTTCTTTTAAGAGCCAGCAGCAAATCCAGTGTAGTATTGTGTTTTGAAATATGTGTACTAGTGATTGATTTCTGTTTATAAGATCTTTACTTCGATATACATGCTAGGCAACTTGTGACCAGTGAAATTGCATTGCATCTGAGGCAGATGATTCTTAATTTCTTAAGCAGTTCATTTCCTGTGCTTGGACTGGCCTCATGAGAAGCTGTGTCCTTCTTTACAGAGTGTTTAATTTTCAGTGGCTAAAGGACCAGTTCCTCTGGGCTTTATGGTAAATCTCTGTTGCTTTTAAAGGTTCTTAAAATTTCAGGTGCTACCTTATCTAAGCACACATTGTAACAGAATCATAGAACAATTCAAGTTGGAAAAGACCCTTGGGATCATCAAGTCCAACCATTGACCCTACACTACAAGGTCACCCCTAAACCATATCACCCAACACCCCATCTAAACGACACTTGAACACATCCAGGGATGGCGACTCAACCACCTCCCTAGGCAGTCTTTTCCAGTGTCTGACCACGCTTTCCGTGAAGAATTTCTTCCTAATGTCCAGCCTAAACCTGCCCTGTTGCAACTTGCAACCATTCCCCCTGGTTCTGTCCCTAATTACCTGTGAGAAGAGACCAGCACCAACCTCTCCACAATGTCCTTTCAGGTAACTGTAGAGCATGATGCTATAATAGCATCTGAATTAAACTTTTTTATTTGTTCATTAGACTTCACTTTAAATCACTCTCCCATGCAAGTTCCATGTGAAATCCATTATTTTTGTGGCTTTCACTTTTGGTTCTTTGAATCTTTGTAAATTGTATGAATTTTCCACATTAAATGCTTGATTTTGGAGTTACCATAATTTTTAAGGCAATGCCACAGATGCCTTGGGTCTGAGCCTACTGCCATGAAAATCCTGGGCTTGCAGGCTGATCTAATTGTGCAGAATTCAATTTCTTCTGGTACCAAATGTGTTTTCAGTTCTTCAGAGGAGGGGGAGCATCGTCCTAACAGAGCCACATGCACAATAGCAGAGGAAACAATGAATGGATAATTGGGAATATTAAGGGAGCAGAAAAGAGGATCATGATAGAACTCAACAGAAGTAATTAAATGAGGAGGGGAATTAAAGGATCAGGTGTATCAGTTGTCTGTGTTCTGTAAAATAAGCAAATCAGGAAACTGTTTTTGGGTCCTTTAATGGAACCAGTGTAAATTCCACTTGTCTCTGATTCTTGCATATGGAGTTCATTATGTCCTAGTTCTACATCAGGAAATACTTAGTGTCTTATATATATATATATCTATGTGTGTGTGTATATACACACATAAGTATTTAAAATAAACTGCAGAATATTATATCATTATATCTGATATATTATGTCAAGCCTTTTGCTGGCTTAGAAAGTTGTGAGACTGACGTTGTTAGTTAAATATTACTTCATATTTGCTGTATGCTGCCAGAAGGTTTATTGCTGGAATTGAACTGAAACTATTAAACGTAAAATAGTGGGGGAAAAAAAGCTTAGTTTTTGTATTATAGTTGTTTTGTTAAGTCTCTTTGGAAATATCGCTGTATCCAGTTTCCCAGTATCATAATTGCATAAAAATGTACTTTAAAAGAAATATATCCATACAATGATAGCGTGACATGGTACAAATCTTAAAATCGTGAAGGTGTTATTTCATTAGTGTTTGCACAGCTCACTAAAGTTTTGCTCCCACATTTCAGTTTTCCACATACAATAAAAGACATCATGTAAAGGAACAGTTGTGTATTAAAAGCCTTTTTTCTAATTCTTTAAATGGGAAGTGAAAGGATAGAAATATTAAGAGCAAGCATTAAAATATGTTACAAATTACCTTATGCTGAAAGAAACGGATTTCTTCCAGATATGGGTTTGGAATCCAAAACTCTTCTGAATTATGTTCAGCATTAACAATTTTGCTTAAAAGAACACTTTAAGTATGAAAGATACTCTTTAAAAACATGTATAACCCTAGAGCTGTGAGGTAAAGAAGGTTCATGATCTCTTAAGTGTTAGTGAAAAACATTAAAGATAATGGATTTGTATAGGTAGACCACTAGATTAGATAAAGGACTGTGGATTTTATTCCTTCCTGTTTGTTCCCTATGCTCAGTTAGGATGATTCCTTTTGTACATTTTCTCACATTTCTAGATGCCAAACAAGGTGGGTGGTGCTGTACCAGAAATGATGTCAAACGTGAAATACTCAAAATATCAGGGGACAGTTGGTTTCTTCAGATTTAGGTTTCTTTTCTGATAAGTATGTAAACAAACAACATCCTATTCAACAGACCTGTCCTTCAGTGAAAATTATCACTTACAGAAGTAGAAAGTCTGTACAGCTTTCAGCTCCTGCATAAGTCTAATATACAAGGAAGAGGTCTCTAGACTCTGTCTTATGATTATCAGCACAGGTTTTAGATATTTCCCGTGTTTGGGTTTGTTTGCTTGTGTTTGGGTTTTTAAAAAATATTTAATTCTGTTGTTGAATTTCCACCAATTCTTGTCTCACAGATGAGTTTAAAATTCCAACCACTAGTAGCCTGAGCACATTGTATGTGTCAGGAGTAATACAGAAGGAAGTAGAGACACAAGATGTACCTTAAATAGAATACGCCATGACATCACCCAAACAAAGAATTTTTCATCTATTTTTTTTCAGTGTGCTATGTTAATTATGAATTATGGCTCATTTTTAAGATAGAACACTACTTTTTGATTCTTCTAAGGCTGTGAAAATAACATGGCATTTAAGCAAACTGTATTTTTTTACCATTCTTCATGTTAAGTGTTTATTCCTACAGAACTGTGAATTCATTCTCCATGTGTTTAGACTTTGAAACAAAGAGATTTAATAGAGAAAGTGAGAGCATAATAACAAGCCTGTTTAAAAAAAATCAGAATAAATCTGTAGTTGATAAGCTGTAAGAACTTTCAATTTTCCTATGGCATTAGAAGCATATTTAGAACTATGGCATGAATTGAAAACAGAGATGCAAACCAGGATTTCAATTTTTTTTTTTCAAGTTTTTGGTGAAAAAAGTATGGCTGAAGTGTTAACAACAACAAAAGCTCATTTTGGGAACATGAAAACATTGCTAGGATATTCAACTTATTTTGCCATTGTTCAGTGAAGTGTTGCTTGCTTTCCTACTGAGCACATCGTGTTCAATCCATAATGCAAATAGATTCAGTTCCAATTCATTTCATCCCCATGTTTTACTTGTTTGTATCCCACAGAGCCATTCTTTCGATGCCAGATATCTGTTCACTTTACTACTTTTTTTTAAATTTTGTTTTGTTTTGTTTATTCATTGCCCTGCTGCACAACCAAGCAACACATTCTGTCTGTCAATAAGGTATATTTGAAGACATGTATCTAGAACAATAATGGTCAGGTACGGCTAAAGCTGGCACAAAGGCTGTCTCAAATAATTTGCATGATTTTTGCCTTGTGAAACACTTATTCCCAACCTTTTAATATGGTTTGCAAATTAGACTATGTTAAAATTTAAAAGAAACACTTATTTAAAAATTTTTCCAGGTTATCCACATTTATGTTACATGTTAATATTACCTTTCGTTATTTATCACATAAAGCAAACTTCTTTTCTAGAAATTTCCTTCAAAGCTATGCATATAGATGCACAGTAGGATTGCTTTCAAAATTACTAAGATGAGTATCATTGTGATGAGTTATATTTAGTATCGATGAATTCTTTCACTGGCAAACAAGTAGGATCTGTCAGAAATGTCTACGCAAATGTTCACTGCTCTGTTCTGAATCAGAATCCTCCCAGTGCTGTTGAATGTCACAAACCTCTAAGGATGTTCCTGCTCTTACCAGTGTCTTTCTCTTTAGCAGAGTGCCACAGAGGAATGGTTTGTGCAGTGTCTTTCTTTGTGTTCCTCCAGCTGCTGGTGGGGCAAATGATTTGATAGTAATTGCAGATATTTACACCTTTGCTGACTAACACTAGAGCTAGAGAGTTGTTGAACTCTCCATAGAAACCCCATTTTGCTCTAACACGATTCTGTTTAAATCTAATATTTTTAAGGCATGTGCTTTCACAACATTTAGGTGACTTTTGATAGATTTCCATCATTCCTATGCAGATATCAGGTTAGATATTGAGCATTTAATTTTTGAGTGTATGTGGCCATATAAGCACTGAAGTTGAGGGTTCTGGCAAAACAGTCATGCCAGCCTAATGTTCAGTTTTTTCCACACCGGAATTTTCTCTCAGGCTTTAGCTCTCCATTAATCAGTGTTTCTGCTGGAGCTACTTTAGCTTACAAAGGAAAGCATGTAGGTAAGTTCTTTCAGAACACTATCTTGAATAAAAAATGGTGAAGAGTAAGTCAGAATTCTATTCTGAAGAGGAGCTTCTTTTTTTTCCCCATCGTGTAGATGCTCATGAATCCCCAAGACTGTCCTATTCCTCCTTTAGTGTTCATTTCCAGAAACAGGCTTTACTTGTATGAATATCAAAGTGTTCATATAAAAATAATTTTTACACTTAAAAATAATTTTAACATGAATACAGTTAAATTTAATAATAAATATAATCATAAACTAATTTACAATTAAAAGTAAATTCGCAATTCACAAACTGAGGCTTTTACATCAGCAAATATACAGTATAAATGGAATACAACAGGCTTTCTAAAACCTCTCAACAGGACCCTAGAGCATAGGCAGTTAAATCACCTAGCTTGCAGTGCGACCAGCCTCCTTAGAACTAGAACTCTAAGCACAGAAGTCACTTAGTCTGATTCTGATAAGAGAAAATTAAATGTAAATGCTGTACCTAGCTAGTGAATGCTGCAGTGGCCTGAATTTTCTAATCATGAGACCTCAGAAAAAGCTGTAGCTGGAGGGGGAAAAAAACACCCACAAACCAACCACTAAACACACACCCCCCAGAAAAAAAGAGGAAGTTTTGACATATTCTAGGGTTTCCAACCCTTTCTAATATGTCCCTTGCCTTCTTCTGTTATGACTATGTCAAAAATTGAAAACCCCAGTGGTTTCCTAGATAATTCTTGTTTCTGAGAATGACATCCAGTCAGTATCTCATGTTAAGGGAGGAACAAAAGTAGAGTATTACAATTACAATGTAAACTTCATTCCTATTTCACATACTAAACATTGAAATAATAAAAAAAAAGGATTCAACTTAGAGAAGTGAATCTAATAAATCTAATAAAGAAAATAACTAGTTTTACGTAGGGCCACTGACAAATGTGCTTTCCTTTGAAATGCTTTTAATTATGGATGGGGCTAAAAACCTGGAAAATTGATGGATTTTTTTTCTATTAGAATTTATTTCTCTGTCCAATTAATTGTCTTCTAAAATGATATGCCGATATTTTCAGAAAAGCCATATTTCTTCAAGAAAATCCTTTATTAATTTGTTGATAATATGTTATGGGTACGTGTTCTTCTTCTGTGTTTGTTTCTAGCTGTTTTAGTCTTTGTGTCTGTATTTAGATGCGGGATCCAGTTCCACAGAAAAGGGGTTTTTTTTTAGTTTAGTAAACTAAGGGAACTTGCCCTACCTCTCTTAATTCTGAAATGTAGAATATACTGACCACTGGGAAGTTTCAGCTAAATTAGAACTGAATAGCATAACAGAAATCGACTGAGCCACCTTTATTTGCTTTTTAGAAGTGAACTTTTCAATTTACACAGACCCCTGCATGAGGCCTGAAAGTCTCTGAAATATATGAGATGATTCTTAATTGCAAAATTAAAAACACTGTAAAAATGCAGTGGTTATACAATCAGTACGGTAGTCTGAAGGTTTAAGAAATAAGCAAACAAGGACAAGTTTATCTTGCTAAGAAAGATAAATTATTCTTGAAGCAGGAAGCAGATGGGCACTTGATTAGCTTTAACAGAATATGTTATTCCCATGGACCTTAACAAACTGCAGCAAATTAGGCTTTGACTAAATGAGTTGTTAGGTGTCTAAAAGCCAGCAAAGAGACTGCTTATTAAGTTTGTTCCTGTTTTTAGAGAATGACATGGTAAAATGTCAAAAGGTGAAATATTGGATTGACTCAGTAAAACAATAAAAGATGTAATTAAATCCCATTTTTTTCTGATTGCTAGGAAAAAGCAAATGAAAGCAGGCAGATGGGAGAAGAGAGGTACGCAAATTAAAGAACTAAGTTCATATCCATGAGTAATATTGTGTTTAGATGATGCTTGCATTGGCTGTTGTCCAGCTGTAATGTAGTAAATGTTCTGTTCAAAAAGGTGTCAAAATCTTAAGCATGTCACAGAAGGACTAAAACGTTATGGGCTAAATTGATGGAAAATTCTAAGGAACAAATATTGAATGAGCTAGTTCATTTTGTTAAAAGGACAAGTGAAATTGTAGAGAAAAACGTGAAATAAACATTTTTCCATTTGCCTTGATAAATCATAGGCATTGAACCAAAGTAAGAAAGTCATGATTTAATCTGGGTATTAGAAAGTGAGTAGTAATCAGAGGATACCACAAAGATTTTAAAGGCAGTGCGTGATTCTGTCAGTGGTTCCAACCCCGCTTAGTTTTCTATGTGTTGGAAATATGGTATCACAAAAGATATGGTTAGCAGTGCAATTAATACTTTATTAAGTGTTTGAAAGAGGTTATAATAACATAGTGTTAGAAATTACATTTAAATTGCTTTCTGATTGGGAATATATATTCACTTCATGCAGTTCGAGTATTATGAAGTAAATAGAGATTGACCATAGTTCTATTCCTCTGAATCCTCCTAGCAAAACATACCCTTCAGCGACTATAGAGAGACCATAGCTTTGCTTTTGAAAGCTGCTTATTTATGCATAGACTCCTATATGACTCTGTAACTAAATAGTAAAAGACAACCTAAAGATGTAAAATACCAATAAAATCTGAATGATATCTTCACCTTCTGGATTGTATCTCCAGCCATTGTTGCTGGAAAGTAATCTTTTATTGAGAAGTTTCTGCCGAGTTTAATAAAACCTGCACAAAATTTAAAGATGTAACAATTTCCATTTCTCTTCTCTGGCAGATTGAAGATAATTCTTCACCTTTTCATAGGTGTCTTCCTTGAATGCTTCCTGAATATATGTACAAAGATACTAAAATAGCACTATTTGCATTAAAAAATTAGTAGAAAGTGCAGGAGAAGATAATTTCCTACGCAACCATCTCAAGCATTCCATTCTTTAGGGCTGAAGTCATGAGCAAACGGTGATAAGATTTGCTGTGTCAGGGATTTCATGTGCAATGGATCTAATACCTGATCTATTCAGTGCTTTTCATTTTTTAAATTTATTTTTATTTTTTTATTTTTT